>NC_134281.1:56232155-56339655 GCF_949628215.1 Phalacrocorax aristotelis
GATCAGTTCAAACCAGTTCAGAATTGCACTATGCTAGTCATCTTCTTCTGTTGGTTATTTTACTGCTACAGTCTTCATGTTGCTTGAATGTGCACTTCTAATGCATTAATTGCTAAGAACAGCTCTGTAAGGGACTTTAGTTACTATCGTACCTTCTGACTAAACCATTAGTGAGTATGCTCTGGCAAATATTTGCAGCTGTATTCTTCAGTAACTGTTCTTGGAATGGAAAAAATCCCCAGCATATCTTAAAAAAAATCACTTTGCATTTCAAGCTAGGAAATCTCTCTACGATCCATCTGACTTATGGATTGTGAAAAGCTACCGTAGTGAGAAACAAATCGCTGGATACATATCACATCGAAGGTTTATATGATATATCACTCAGCATGGAGCCTGGTTTGATTTACTTTGCACCCAAGCAAAAGAAACTGAAACAAAAATAGTGCTTTTCCATTCCTTGCATTCCCTGCAATATTCTGCCATCCTTCGGAAGGTAAAGCATGTCATGAAGTCACTGTAGGTTTGCATTCAATAACTGATGGCAGGATAAAGCCTTGCTGTCTAGGAGGATGGTACATGGCAGCACAGGTAGAACTAAATGCCTCATTTCTCAGTTCATACCCAATTCAAGGAGGATTGTGGATCTTCCTGTCTTGCAGAAGAGACAAGGGAGCTAAGGGGGAGAATAGCCTCTCCCTGTGCACTAACCCTGCTCTGGTTTAGAGACACCAAGGACCTGCTGTGATTCAGTTGGGAGCGTAACAAGGGCTACTAGGCAAATTACTCACTGCCTGACATTTGGGAGCTTATAAAATGTTAGAGAATATTTAAAATTATGCAAATGAATATTTTCATACAGCATATTTGGCTGTATTCCTGGCCTGTATTATTTTCCTGGGTTGGATACCTCCATCTCCAGCAGATATTCAGTCCTTAAAAGGGGTTGGCTTTTATTTTATTCGATTTATTCTTCTGCCATCTATTATTCTAAAGAGAAGTAATGGATCAGCCCAGATACATTTCATGTTGTGAGGAAATAGCCTGAAAATCATCTACAGTTCAACATTGAGCTGATATTTGTGGAGATGAAAACTTACTCCACAGCATTTTTACCTTGTGATTTGGATTCCACGGGGTAACAATCAGCTTCAAAAATCTCATCGTGACACTGTTTTCAAAGTCAAATAAGGAGCGTCAATGAGAACACACCATCCCCCAAGTGGCTCCCCTCCAGCTTCATAACCCCAATTTATTTTTGACATTGCACCATAAGACTGAAATGATTAATCTATAATAGATTATCTCACAAATCTGCTACAGAAGAACAGAGGATGTGATTTGATCAGGATTTGGCACACTGGCAATGGCATGTCACGGCAAAGGGTTTAATGAATACTGTACAACAGAAAAACAAAATGGGGAGAAGCTTGGGCTATTGGAGAGGGACTTTCACATGATGTGAGGGAACCCCCCTTCCAACAGTCACATTGACCCCTGACCACTTGGCTTACCACTAATATTCGAGCAAGTAATTTCCATCGGGTTTCCAGAAAGGCTCCTCCAAGCTCAGATGTTCATCACAACCTGCCTTGAGCTTGCATTTCAGAAGTGCTAAGTACCTATAAAATAGAAATAGAGGCGTTTACCCCACCTTTGCAGTTGCCCTGTGGGGTCACAGGATGTGTGTTACAGAAGTGCAAAGTGTAGTTATTTGTGAGAAGTGTTGAATGCCTGGGGAAAACACAAATAGCTGGATGGCTACACCATGTACTTGTGCTACTGAGTGCTCATCTTCATTTCAGAGAGTAAAGGATGTTTGTGTGGAACCTGCTGCATAATTTACTGTTCTGTGAAACATTTACCATGGATAAATTTCAGCCTATGGAATCCAGTTAAAAAGGGCAAGCATATTTTCTTTATTTTCTGGGACACGCGTACTTTTTGTACCAAACTTAGAAGCCAAAAGCTATCAAAACACAATCAGAGTGATGCCTAAGTTGACAGGCAGCATTTTCTGGCGACACTGAAAACAGATTAGCCAGTTAAAAAAAGTTACTGCCCTTTTCTCTCATTTTAAAAATTGCTTAGGAACACTAGAAACTTGAGAAAAAATTCTCTCTCACCTGTCTGACCTTGGCCAAATGCTGAGGAGCAATCATCCACCTGAGGGCGGGACACTGCAAATGGAAGGCAGAGTAAAAGCATGGTTGTACTGTTATTGCCGTTCAATGACACCTTCCTGCTGCTAAATCTTCAGTTCTCTTTTTGCAGTATCTCACTATTTACTAAGTAGCCTGAGATAAATATGGTGCTCTAACCTCTATTTCCGCTATCTTCAGGGAGATTTACCTGCCAGTCCAGGCTGTCCTTTCTGGCATCAGAAGTTGAACAAAGTTCTCCTTGTAGAAACGGAGTTTATTAGTCTGCAATGCCCCTTCCCTTGACCTGTTGGGACTTCTCTTTTGCTAGTGCTTCTGTCAGCCCTTGACCTTCTGTGTGGGGCCAGTGAAGGTCTCAGTCTCCAGACACTTAGGCCAGAACCAAGACTAATAATTCATTTGGTGTGCACCATCAAGTAGCAGTTGTCTTTAAATTGTTGAGCCAAGGCAAAGGTGCAGGTCAATGGTATCTCACATGGAAGTACAGGAGGATGGCGGCAGTCTGTAAGACAAAACCCCATGGATGGGCAGCAGGTTAGGAGGTGTCTGAAATGGCTCTGGGGCCAGGGAACTGCCCCATGAGCCAGCACTGTTGATGGACAGCTGTGACACACAGCATCAAGACACCTGTATGCTGTTACCTCTACAGCCCATCAAAAGGAGGTGTTGATAGTTTCATATTAGCTGTTTTTTTGTCCTAAAGGTGTGGGCTTTCTTTGGCTTTGTGTCTGCTTGTGCAGGGGTGATGGCAACTTTTCCCCTTTTATCTAACAGCTTCACAGACTGAAGCTTGCCCGGGTAGCGCTGACACAATCCAGCTTCTTTAGCAATGTACAAAGTAGCAATGCACAACACAGGAAAGTAAACAAACCCAGGAAAATAGGGATGCTACTGCCACAAATCCTGGGGAGCTTGAATTTTAATCCCTCCCCCTCCCTCTGTTCAGGCCACGCTCCTCCCTGGAGACATCAGAAATTGGTCTTGCCCTCACACAGCTTCCACTGCTCTCTGCTGGGGCACCCCAGCCAGGAAGCAAGTTATACATTGGGAGTTCTGTGGGATTTTTGACTTGGTTGACAGCAAAGGCAGCATTAACAGCTAAAATTTAGAGAGGAAAAAATTTGTCTGCCAAACAGTACTTGAAGCTTTTGGAGGACTGGTCCAAGTAGTCCAGCTTGACACAAATTTCTTTCCAGACCATTTTATGAGCATTGCCACATATATTGTCTCCATCTCCAACTCTAGGCACTCCTGACAACAAGCTGAGGTCTCATCTGCAGACCAGGGATGGTGGGGTGCCCACTGGCAGTGACTGTCATGAAGCTTAAATTTACTATATAGGGTTTCACACATCCAGTGGGAAGTATCAGGGGTCTTAGCATCACAGAGGGCTAAAAACACCTAGTTTGAAACAGGACTCAGGGCAGGTCTAGGTCGTTGGTCTGTCTCAGAAAGTGGAGGGCAGCGGGGCTTCACTCCCTGCCTCGTGCCTCCTTTCCCATCTGAAGCACCATGGAGCAGCTGTCCTGCTTATGTGATGCTTAACTCCTCTCATGCTTTGGGGTCATATAAATGCCAGGAAAACCCAAGCCCACAAAAGTGGACACGAAAAGCTGGCATGCAGGCCTGGGCCCCAGCTGGCCTGAGAGGCTGTGTCCTGCTCTACCACTGCCGCTTCGGGCTCAGGAGTGCAGGCGAGCGGCAACGCCGGTCACCCTCTGCAAACAACTGCTCTGGGCCTGTGGAAGTCCAGATCTTGGCAGTAACGTGTAGAATGTAAAGGAGGATCGTCTATTTTCCAGATAGGCAGTCTGAGATCAGCTGGGCCTTTCCAGAGTCTTTTTTTTTTTTTTCTTCCATGAAAGCCAGCAATCTTAGGAATAAAGCAGTTGGATGAACCATAACTTGTTACCATGAACTCCCCTTGCCTGTGCATTTCTAAAGGTAACAACTCTAGATGCTGAGATGGCCGCACTTCGGACAAAACAAACACTGTAACAGCAATAACAGGATGTAGCTGTAACAAACCTGTCAAAGTTCATAAACAAACACTCATCCATTTAATCACTAAATATTAATCCAATTCTGATCCTCAGTTACTCAAAATAAGCTGTTCAAAAGAAAGTGAGATTTGTTAGTCTAAAGCAATGTTAAAACATGTGTCCAAAAGTAATGCATTGGTTTACTGTGGAACAATCCATCTGTTATTACAAGAAAATTAGGACAGGAAAAATAAACCTTATCCCATGAAATCAGCCATATGAGAGAAGAATCCTTTTGAAACTCCCCCACAGAAATCCCAACCTGAGTGCCGAAGAAGGCAGACAAGCGTTAATGAGCAGGAGTGCAGCCTTCACTGTATTCTTGCCCCTGTAAAGCAGCAGAATTGCAAAATGGATGGGCATGAAAGAAATTACAGATTTGCTACAGATATCTGCTGCTTAGTGCCTAAAAATTTAGTTTAAGGGGCCTCTCAATCTGCGTATGGAAATGAGTCAACAGCAGAAGCACTTCTGACCCGCTTGAAGATTTTTAGCATCATCTCAACTCTTCCACAAATCAAAACCTTTCCAAGCTAATGATTTAGTATTCTTGGATTTTTAGATTGTTTTTTATTTTAATCAAAACTGTATATATATTAAATTTGTCTAATGACTGGACAAAGCAGTGTTAAAAATTCAACTGCACTAATTACTAGCCGAGCAGCATAAAAACCTCTGAATAAATGTCAGTCTAGGAGATAAGCTCTTATCTTAATCTAATGACTCCACAGACTTAATTTGTCAGGCCAGCCTAGTTGATGAAAAACAGGTTTCTATTCTCCAGTGTTAGCAGCCACATCTTTCCAAATCTTTGAAGTTGGATAGTAATACCGTCAGTGTCATCCCACAAAAATCTTGTGACCAAGCCAATTTCATTCCTATTGTCCTGTTACACTAATTAAAGTTGTTTTACCCCCATTGGTCTGCAATAGGTGAAAACGAAGCCAATTTATTTTTAGATTTGTTACATTCTGGGATAATCATTCCTCCTTTTTCCCCCATTACTCTCAATAATGTGTTAATATTTGCAGCACTCTTTTGGTATCAGAAAGCCAGGGTTTCTAGCAGGGCTACACATAGCACAGTGCTATCCCAGGACAATTCCTGCAGCGCAGACAAAGTACGCAAGTGTGTGTGTGTTTATTTGTGTAGAGAAGAATAATTTTGAGCTCAGGCAATGAATTTGATCTTAAGAGATGATTTTAGGTTTTGGAAGTTCTTTACTAAAGGAGCATTTGACATATTTAGAGCTAAATGCACCAAATGTTCATATTGTTTGGACAAGGTGGATTAACAAATAGAAAAAAAAGAAATTGGCTGCAGTCAGTGTTTCCAGTCCCCCAGTCTTCAGCTCACCCTTCTGATGGGAACATGGCAGGCCTTTTTTATGCACAGCGCCCCCTTTCAAAGGATACCATTTAAGCATAGTATTCTTTATCCCAGTCCCAAGATTTACACAGGGATACGCTTGGCTTTGAGGAGTTAGTTGGGAGGTGAACTTTAGTCTGATGACACCCAGGAAGATTACAAGGTAAAAAAACTTGAGGAAAATAATAGGGTTAAGGTGCAAACTACTGAGGCAAATCAGAGAGGCCAGGGGTCAGTCCTGCCTGCTGCTCTGGACTCGGTTGACATTAACATTATTTTCTTCAACATTGAATATATCGAACTAGATACTTGCTCTGTTGTATTGGGTTTTATGGCAGTGCAACTCCACTGACTTCAACAGTGTTCCACTGGCATACAACCAGTAAAATGGAGTGGAGCACCAGCCACGTTTTCCTTGTATTACTTCAAAATCCCTGATGCCCAGAGCTAATGGCTCCGAAGCTCACTCTCCTCCCTGGTCTGGCAGGGTCAGAGGCAGCACCATATGTGTGCAGCATAGGTCATCCTGGGATTTGTTCTTTAGAAGCATTTCACTGTCTGGCTGTGAGCACCCTCCTGGATAATACGGAGTTAATCAATTAGATGACAAATGTCCGTCCTCTTGGGTGAGAACAGCCTGGGTAGGACTGCAAGGGAACCACACAGGTCACATGCTGGCACATCTACAGAATTATTCAGGAGCAGGCCCTGACTAATTACCTGAAATAACCCTGAAACATTTTCTGTTTCAAAGCCTCATGTGTGAGCACAGACACCCAGTTTGGCACCCAGGTCCTCCTGGGTGTAACGTGAAGTTAGGTGCCAACACAGGAGCAGCAGTCTTTATGTCCAGGCATGCAGAACATGTTGCCTAGCAGGGCTTCTTCACCTGCAGCAGTGCAGATCCTCGACAGGGGACACACAGAGGCTGGGAAGCTTCTCATCTGCAAAACCTTTAAATCAGAAAATGTAACTACCCCAGGTTGATTGGGTTGGGCATTTGATGTATACAATGGCATCTTCTAACATCCTGGCTAGCGCATCACTACTTATGCCATTTTCCTGTCAGCTGAGGTCCATAACACATTCTCCCTCCTTTTTTACCCACAGCTACGCAAAGGAGCAGAGTTTGCAGAGTAGTGCCATGTAAAGTGCTTGTGGTTTGAAATGTGACCCAGACGTACAGGCCTGCTGGATAAATTAGAGGCAGATTTCCACAGATATTTGAGCACCTCTGGATGCAGATCAGTGCCTACTTCAAATTTTTAAAGCTTCCAGGCTCCTTGTTGCCACTGGGAGTTGGGAACACATGGGCTTTTGAAAATCCCAGAGCCTGAAACATGTTTAAGCACTTTGCCTATTGCTTCCTCGGATCAAGACAACTAAACTCTTTGGGAGCACTGGGCTGTAGTCAGTACCCATCTGACTGCCTAAACACTAACAAACATTTGGTGCATGCTCTGCAAGCTTGAGGCCTCATCTGACCAAAGCTTAAATTATAACCATTGATTTAATCATGGGAGTGATGGTCCACTCCTGAACATGCCAAATTCATTTGTGTTAGGGCTATGGCCTGGAATGGCATTTTTTTCATAAGAATTAATGGATCCTCATTTCTCCTGCTCTGAGTCAGAGTTTAAATCTACAGGCCATTCCCAACACAGCTGAAACAGAAAATGAACACATTGAAGTGAAATTTTCGAAGTGACATTTGAATCCCCTCTCTCTGATGAAATCCCACCTATTGATCCAGTCAAATGACTGCAGTCTCCATGGGTCCATCCTGCAAAGCCTCCTTGACCGGCTTATTACTGCAATTCTTCAGGTGCACTGTGACCGTCTTTCAACAGAGGACACGTGCCACCTAATCAAGTGGAAAAATGAAAACTCCCTGAGATGAAATCCTAGTCCTGGTGAAAGCTATGGCAAAATTCCCATAGAAATCAGTGGTTACATGTATCTTAGGACATTATCTCAAGCCTGAATTGCCATCTGAATACCGACTTCCTGATTTATGCAATGGGTTTGACTTGGAATAATATTATTTCTTGCCCTTTCCCCAGTAGCTTGAGCATTGAAGGGGCTGGCTCACATGGCAGCCGTTCCCCATGGGTGGTGTAGTGGGATCCAGCTGGCTTGGGTCAGACTGTCCATGCTCTGGGAGACCCCGTGAGGTAAAAAAGCTCCCTTTGTTCTTTCCATACCCTCCACCACTTGCTCCTATCACCCCACTACAAAAAAATTGGCTGCAGTGGTCTGCAAAGGAGCCCTGCTATTTCTGGACTGCTGCCTACAAGAAGAACTTGGGGTGCTGAGGAAAACTGAATCCTTGCGAAAGAACAAAACCGGGTCCTTTGTGGAAAAATGTTGTGACTCTCACTTGGAGAGCTTTGGATCCAGATCAATTTTTCTAGCAAAAGGGAATAACTCTAAATACAAAACGGTGTCTGTCATGGTCAGATATGAAAATATGGGGTTAGCTGTCAGGCTCGAGATTGGTCTTGATGAAGTATAATGCCGACAAGCCAACAATGAGCTAAGGCCCACGGTGCGGCTGCAGCAGGTGGAGGCACTTGGCTTGGCTAACCGAAGTTCAAATGCTGGCATCGCTGCTGGAGGCAAGACAAGCATAGTCAAAAGGAGCAGGATTTCTTTCTTGATTTGCAAATAGAGTATCACAGTTCAGACACCTTGCGTGCGGGTGCGTGGCAGTGTCTGCTAATGCACGTGCCTTGCCTTGGCTTTAAATGGTCTTTGACTATAAAAGTTAATAGCTTTGGTGCAGCCTTCCTAAAAGGAAGTGTTTGTCAATTTTGCTATAAGTGTTTGAGTGCAACAGTCTCTAATTCAATGTGTCAGATAAGAGAAAATCATGTTGGCTTATATATATGATTTATCACTTCTATCTTACTGCTAGAGATGTTTGGAGAGCAAACTAACTCTTCACTTTGTGTTTTGCTTTGGTTTTTTATCCATCTAAGCCTTGCCAGGCAGATCTGTAACACTGCTATACCAGTGTCAAATCTGCTGGGGAATGGGGTGGGGAGACACATCTGGAATGCACTGAGGTGTATTGTTGATAAGTCACAGCTTATGTGACTTAAGGGGAGGGTGGAGATTTGAAGATAGGCAAGAAGTGAAGACAAGTTCACCACGGCTAGCTGAGGCCCATGCTACCGCACAGGCCAAGGAGAGCCACACTGCCACACCCAGGGGAGCACTGATGCCTGCTATTTCATCTGGCCCTTGGGCATATCCAGGATTCTTGAGCTGAGATTGGAAAAAGGATGAGCCTGGACCCTCAAGGGACTAACTGAACCACATAAAAGCAAAGAAACTTGTAGTGGATAAAGAAGAGGCTAGAATGCAAGCTATTTATTCCAAGGTTAAAGGGACCAGATCATCTCAGGAATTTGGGTGCTTAAGGGTCTTTGTTTAGGAACCTGCCCAAAATGCCTTTGATAACCGGGGGCCAGTACTGGTGGAGAGGTGTCTCTTACACCTACAGGTTGTTTACCAGCTCTCCAGTAGCACCAAAACAAACAGAAGAACTGGGTGGACTTTCTTGGTAATTGTATCAACTGGTCATGACTGCTTTTCCAGATTGTTATGTGTGTGGGGCCGAAGTGGGTAGAAAACCATTTGCATTAACCTCAGTTGTTCCCAAAGATGCTACCTGGTGATTTAGACTGGCTGCTGTAATGTCTGTGTCAGGCTCTTGCGTTTACAGTGCTTTTACGGAGAATGAACAGCTTTGTGGAGATAACGTTGCCTTCCCCCATGTGGGATGCTCTCTCCCCTTTCATTATGGCCCTGGTAAGTGCACGCCAAAGATTTTCCACTCCTCCTGTTTCAAAGGGAACCTCCACCCACCCACAAGTACCAATAACAATTTCCTCTGGTCTTCACAAGCTGTTATGGGCTCAAACACCTTCGCCGCACTCTTTGGGGGAAGAGGCAGATAACACAGGGAGCAGTAGAGCTACACAGATTCTTGGGACTAAGAGTAAAGGTACCCAGTTAAAGGACTTAGCGGGGGGCCTCAGATTTGCTTGCAGAGTCCTGTGTGTCTTTTCTCGCGATCAAAGCGACCGTGAGAAATTGTGGTTTTCAATTCATATTTTGCATATGGGAAAGAGGATGGCTTTGTGCAATGGCTGTTTAAAAATACTTCAAAAGAACTTGAATCAGACCATGGCAGCACTATATACAAATTAAAATAATTGATTTTTGGCAGCCTTTTAGGAGATCTATAAATTAAAGGGATCACGTTTCTGATACGATTGGGGGGACTTTATTTTATGTTGACTTTCAGAGTGCCCTCCCTCCCAGAGCTGGAAGTCAGCCACCAAACCAGGGAGAGATTCTCACTTTCATTTGCTCTGCCCTCCTGTCATAGGAGTCACTGGGCTTCCTTCAGGAGCGCCCATGGTCACGGTGGGTCCTGGACCCATGCCAGCCCTGCACCCTTCCCCCTCACTTCTGCTTTGAGAATTTTACATAGAGAAATAGAAACTGCCCCAAACCCAAGCAGAACCGCCCCTCTGGGGAGTTAGTTTCTCTCCCATTTTCTCCATCAGTAGAAACCGATACCCTCACCCAGTTTGTGTTGCACCTGGGCTGTCCCCATTCTGTGCACTGATGGCAATGGGTTCAGCTCTATCTGTGATGACCTAAAAATAGCACTCAATTAACATTGCATTTCAAGAATTGGAAAATTTCCCAGAAGTCCATTCTTTTTTTCTTTTTCTGTTTCATTACATTTTACAGTAATAATACACAAGCCTGTAGAAAACATGACGGGTAATGAAAAAATGTAATTAATATAAGCAGTGTAAAGCATTTTTTTTCCCTCTGTTGTCCTTGCAGAAAATTACTGCTTTAAACTGAGCAGGATGTGAAAATGCATAAAGCAAACAGTAATATGCTGTGGTTTGTAAATATCTTATGCAAAATAGTTAAGTCAACTGCTGTTTATTTTTCTTACTTTGTGTCACAAGCTCTTACTTTCTTTTGTTCATTACTTTTTCCATTTGTTCTCTTTTGGGGGCTTGCTCTCTTTCATCTTAAGGAAGCCACTGGCTTTACTATATATTTTTTTCTACTACAGCTAATTCAATCAAACATGTAGGACAGGCTATTCCATCTCTTCTTACCACCTCCTCCCGTTTGCTGGCTCTGAAATGCAACATATACTGCAGAAGCGTAGTGAGCCAGGTCCTCACTATGCTGAGGATCTGCTGTCATTGTTTTGGGCTTAAAAAAAAAAGGGAAAGCATCCTTTTATCCTACAAACAAACAAGTAATTATCCCAAATCCTGCAATAGCTTTATGACAAACTGTAGCATTCCTGACTGTTACTGTAGGATTCTGCAGTGTTTTTACAAGGCTGCCTGGTCACAGTTCTGGAATGGACTGAGAGCAATACGCAGTCAACATTAACTAGTATGGCGTGGTACATGCCAGCTCTCCTTGGGATATTTCTCTCTGGCTATGTGTAGAACTTGTAATACCCAGCGATATCTGAAGGTCACAGCAGAGTTTCTGAGCTGAAATATAAAACAGCATTCCAAACACATCTTCTGTGGCCAGACAAGAAACTGCTTATGGTTTATTTTCCCTCCCCCCTCTCCGCAGCTGACATCCAGCATTAGTTATTGTTTATTTTTGTCTTGTTCCTGGTTCTAAAGGTTTCCCTTATGGCCCTGGTTTATGTGAACTTTCAGATATCACTTGGGGCTTCTCTGCCTCATCCCCTCTGATGTAGCCGGTTCCCCTGTGAAGGTAGGTTTCCCCAGCTGAAGATCTGTGCCTCTCTCCTGTGGCATTCTGTGCAGCCATTTGGAGTCCCAGATGTAGGAAATGAAATAATCCACGCTCATACAGTCATGAAAGTGCCCATCTGGCACACAGGAACATCACGCATTGGAAGCACACAAGCGTGAGCTCACTTTTGTTATGGCATTTCATAAACAGAGATGCAGCGAGCCAGCAAGTAAGGTCCTTTGGATAATAACAATCGTTTCCACCACACGTTGTGTTTAAAAAATAGGGAAAGAAAAAATCAAGACAAACTGGAAAGATTTGCTCTGAGGCTTCTGAGGAGAAATTTCTACTTATAAATGTTTTTTCCCAGTGGCCTGCTGTACTTACATCTCTCTGGCTCTCTCCAGCTCTCTATGTAGATGTAAGACAATGGTGACAGTTGAAATGTAGCCAGTTAACTCTTAGTTAGCTCTGAAAGCTCTTCTTCCTCACTGTTCAGTTAAAGAAAGGAAATATTAGATCATACTTATAAAAGTGAGTTCTATAAAAACAAATTGCATGTTACCGCTTTCTTATCACTACACAAAACTCACAGAAACAGTCTAATAAATGACCTCACCACTAAATTTTGAAGTATACAAATTAAAGACAGCAACAGATAAGCTGAGAGAGATTAATGTACAGTGTGTACGCCTGTATGTGTGTGTTTCAATGCCTCTATGAGGATATACACATATGCTGTTGACATTCAACCTCTGGAATTATAATTAGGGGAAAAGGCAGATGTGTAAATTCATCTTGCTGGGCAGCGTATGTATGTTGCACTGGTCCCTGATTAATTCAGGACTTGAAGACTATTTACTCCAAGACACAAGGTTTCTGTTGGGATATGTTGGCTAATAAAGGGGTGGGATATGAGGAAACAATGAACAGCACAAAATGATGGACTGAGTTCAATACCAGTAAGTAAAAAGCAAGGCTATTTATATTATTTCAGCTTTGTAAAGTAATTGAAAAAAGACACCCTAGGCATTTTGTTGGATGTCATTGCATGCTGTAAAGAAATCTTGGGATGTTTGAAACTTCTCAGAAAAAACACCATTAGCCCTTCTGACAGTGCTGGATCTTCAGTGGGATTGCTCCTCAGAGGGGTGAGATTTTTAAGGTCAGGAAAGAGCAGAGAGAGGTGTTAGGTCTCCTGAACCATTGCTGGAAAACCATGCCTGTTTCAAAGTGGGGACCTGGGCCTGCCAGGGGCACAGACATGCCACTCCATGGTTTATGAACAGTATAAATTATGGATAATAGTAAAAGAAAATAGTCCCTGCATTTTACATGAGCCATTTTTGTATTGCATTTGGCAAACAATATCTGGTCCAGTATATTTTAAATACTAAGTACTAAATTGGGAAAACAATGAGACGTTTGTAAATATGATGGACCATTACAATATACTGCTTCTCATTTGAAAAGTCATTTGTGCAAGAAATGATTATTGACCCATGATATGTAAATGATTGAAATGCAGAAATTAATATTTGGGTCAACTCATGTATTTTTCAACCATGAAATGAAAAGCTGAGTATTCACATTCCAATTCATACATGAAAGCATTACAGCACTATTACTTGGCTATTTTATTAATTTATTATTGTCTTAGTTAATGATATACAGAGTTATATCTCTACTTTCAAACAAGGGAAAGGGGTTGCTATGCCGCAGTAATGTTTCAGCCCAGGAATGTCCCTTACTCTGGACTCTTCTTGTACTGGTGACAATAAGCCAAATTCACAGCTGATGGAAGCAAATAAACAGCACTGCTTGCATTAAGGAGATTTGGGACCTAATATACCTTAAATGTTGCACAGGGAGGGTCGGCTCCTGCATTGCAGCTCCTCTCTTCCCACTGGCCTTGATTCTCATCTCCTTCACGTGAGTTTTACACCAGTGTGATGCTCCTTATTTACTGCAGTTAATCCAGAAATACAAATCAGCACAGATCAGTGCATTTAGTACTGTGAGGTAGTTGTCTTTTAGACTCTTATTCTAAGGGGTTTTGTTTCTGCTCCCCCCCTCCTCTTTCCCTGAGCCACGGGGAAGTCAGCGGGAGTGTGGGGTTTTAACAGCACTTGTGGGAGTGCACGTTTGTCCTGAGGGAGCTGCAACAGGCCCCACAGCCCAAGGTGACTTTCATTACAGAGCATTTCATTTTCGTGAGACACGCCAGGTTCTTAGCCCTCGAGACTCAGGTGCTTTCTTTCTCCCTAGAAGGAGTGTCCCAAGACCTGGAGCAGCAGTTCAACCTTAGTCCATGCTATATTCCGTCCCCGAGGTGGCGAGAAGGTAGCCCCGTGACTCTGCGGTGAGGTACTTCATCAGCCACTCAGTGCAAAGGCGCTCGGCTGAGGTTGTCAGTGAGGGACAAGGTGTGCAAGCTAGACCTACGATATAGTTGGCTCCTGGGCTACTATCCATTACATTTCAATTCCATTGGCTACCAAGCTTAGCTGGATTGAGGCTGATTTAAGGTCAAATATCCAAATAATTCATGAGTATTTTATAAACTGTGTGCTCCATCTTCACGGCTCTTTATGCAAAAATAAACAATGCCTCATTCTTTGTGCCACGGGGTATTGTATAACTTGACGGGTCTATCTCCTTAAAGAGATGTATAATTTAAATACAAATAATTGTATGAGTGAAACCCATGCAGAATGATATTCGTGACAGACAAAATGAATGAAGAAGAGATGGGCAAAACAATTTAGATAATACCCAAAAGCAAAGCATCACAGCTAAATCAGGATTAACCCATGAAGCATGATGTGTTTCATGAAATGACTTTGAAACAGCCTAAAAACTACAATAACTCGAATTAAGCAGAGCAGTATTGCATCAAGGTTGTTCCAGTGTTCATACCTGTTACATACATATTGGGTCATGCCTATGAGAATGGACCTGATTGATTAGTTTTTTTAGTTAAAACCTTATATCATTATATTTGCTTATATTTTATAGATAAAACATGTTTGAATTTATTTTGCATAAAACAATTTTATATTTTAGATACAAGTTGTTTTAATCAGCTTTAAACAGCAATAGACCCAGCTCTTCATGGCTTGCAACATAAGGAAGTCCCAGTATAAGAGCACGTTTGGGTGGTGAAGGACAAATGTAGCACTATATAAAATTGTGATGGAGATGAAGCAGAGGCTGTGGTGGTATTCAGTGATGTAGCCACTACCCTCATGGTGTGATTTAGAAA
This sequence comes from Phalacrocorax aristotelis, assembly GCF_949628215.1. NCBI lineage: Eukaryota > Metazoa > Chordata > Aves > Suliformes > Phalacrocoracidae > Phalacrocorax > Phalacrocorax aristotelis. The sequence goes on from NC_134281.1 coordinate 56,246,759, forward strand.
CTGCCCGCACTGGCCAGCTGTATGGGAGGGGTGACCTCCTCTTGGTCCTATTAATTAATCATTAAATCCAATTAATCATCCTCTGGTTTTGTCAGCCTCTGGTGCAAAAGGCAGACCCAGATGACTAATTCTGGCAAGAGAGGCCCTACTTGTCAATGAGAGCTCCCCTTGGTAGAGGCGTGATTTGGTTTTAATTTTCTTGTGGCCCATTCCTTTGTTTGAGGCTAATGGCTGACATGAACCATAGCGTTAGGTGGGAGAAGCACGATTTGTACTAGCAGCCTAAAAAAAGGTGGCCTGTCCACCAGGGATGGCAGGAACAGAGGGTGCAGTTTCTCACTGCTTTGACCACAGGGGAAGGGAAGGATTGGCAGAGCCTCTCCTCAAAACCCAGTGCCTTCCCCCTGCTCATTTAGAGGGCAGCATCAGCTGAGAGCACAGCCGGGGTGTAAAGGAAGAACACGTGCTATTTTGCAATGGATTCATGTGGGAGTCTCAAACCGACAAGGTGATGATTACTGTAGCCCCAACCAAGCACAGCCTTTGTTTAACTTTGCTAGTATGAGTAAGCTAACTGGCATCACTGGGCCTGTATGTGTGCTTAAAAGTTATGGCTGTGTTAAAATGGTTTGGTGGGTCAGGGAATAATGGGTGTTTAGCACCTTGCAGGACCCAGCCCTGGGAGGAAGCCTTGCCGTGACCTTCTGCAAAGTAGGGGGTGTGCTCTGAGGGCCTGATTTTGCTCAGCCTGTGGTTGCGTTGCCCCACGCACTCCAGAGCCGCATAATGCTGGGGATTGTCTAAATCACGAAACAACATGTTGTACCAGGGCAGCCAAAACCAACAATAAAATTAGTAGGAGCCAGTCCAGCTGACTCTATGAGAAGTTGCAGAGTTTCAAAATTAATCTTAAATTTACCTCTAACCCTGAAAGCAAAACTAACTGCAGAATGTAAGGCTCCCTGACCATGTTAGGGAACTTGATGGGAATACCTCAGAAAAAAACACAAACACTTTAGATAAAGCCCCTATTTTAATTGTATCAATTCTGCCAATTAATGATAATGGAAGAGCAGTCCAATTAGCTAAATAGCTAATAGTTTTATCAAGCAGAGGCTGGCAATTTAAAGCAAACAAATTCTTTCTAATTTTATCCCCTTGCACACCAAGATGTTTAAAGGATAATGGGGGATCCAATAAAGGATATTGCTCAGATAGAGCTACATTTAAATCGCCTAATGGCTTTAAGAGTTTTACCCCAATTAACAAAGAAGAAACATGAACATTCAGTGACTTCCAGGATAATATCTAAAAATCTTCACCAAAAAAAATAACATATTCTCCAACTAAGGGCAGAATGGAAAACATCACTGACTTTTCCCTTAAAAACACTGACTTCTCCCAAAACAAAGGCTGCTCTGTAACAGCAGAAGTATCGGAGAAAAAGGACTCTCCTGTCTAAGCCCCAGTATATAAATCATCTTCAAACTACGGTCATTAGTTTTAACATAACTGTGGATTTGAATAAAGGAGATTGACCTATCTAACATATTTAAGACCAAATCCTACTGTTACCTAAATCTGAAATAAGTTAAGGCTATTGAAGAGAATCAAAAGCCTTTTCAAAATCAATAACCAGAACAAATTCCTCGTGCTCATAATTTTGAGGATAAAAAATCCATTAAAGTGATGTCTTTGATTGCTATTAATGAAGCAATCTGGAATAAATCCAGAGTGATCCATATGGATAATCGAATCTCTCATTTTCTCACATTTTAGAAGGCTCAGATTTGGGGCCTGAATTATATGACAGTGATGGGCAAAAGGGCCCTTTCCTTTTGACACTGGGCTGCCCGGTCTGGACAGTGGGTGGCATGATCTCTAAAGGGAGCTAGAGGAGCTATACACTCGATGCTCAGAGAAAGAAGAGCTCAAATAAATCAGCTTCTGGCTTCCACCACAGATCCCCAAATACCTCTCCTTCAGTGCAGGTCTTGTGGAGGTTACTGTGGGCTGCAGAAACCATCAAAGTGCTGCTAATTAAGTGGCACAAATCTCCCTCCCTGGTATCCCTCTCATCGCTCAGAGGTGCTTGACACTTTCACTGCCCTGCCAGGCTCAAGCAGAGACTGGGATGTCACTCACGGGGCACAGGTGACCTCCAGGAAAGCCCCAGGTAAAACCTTCCGACTGGAGCTCAGCCGATTTTTGGGGGGAGGTGGAAGGACTTTTTAATCACTGTTAAGCTCCTGTTTCCTCAGTTAAACAGTAGGAGATTTAGGTTTCTTTCTCTTTGTTTTGAAATAATGCCACGAACCCAGAGGCAACATTCCCCCTCAGTCCTGGAGCCATGGCCAGGTCACCTCACCCCGGGGTGGGGTGGGTGTGGAAGGGGCCCTGCTCCTCCCTGTGCCCCCACAACAATGCCCCCCAGGAGCTTTACTGCTCTCCTCCTCTGCCATATTCTTTCCAGACGGGAGACTCCAGCGTCTTACCCCTCAGCACCAATTTAATGGCATCCAGATATCTCTTAACCAGTCTCTTCACCCACTATCAGCCCGCCCCTTCCCTGCACACCCTGCTGCTGGCCAGGCCACCTCCATGAGCCAGCCTGCCTTCCTCCCACACCCTGCCCTCCACGTCTTGTTCTTCCACCTGGCTATCACTTTCCCTGCTGCCTTGGTTTCTCCTTGCAAAGCTGACCACCCCTACTCTGGTTCTCTCGGAGCAGCTGAAAAATTTGCCATTCATCCCAGCAACAGGTTTTGAAAACTTCAGCAGAAAACCATTAGTGCTAGAAAGGAATATATAGCTTCTATTTGTGACTTTGCTTTTGTGCTGCCTGCAACGTCTCTCTAGGGTAGGTGCCCACCTCCTTCACCTTCCTCCGAAGTCAGAGTTGCCTGTGGTCTGGAAACTGTCACATCCTGCAAAATGCTCTGGCCCTATGCCACAAGGCCAGGACTTGGCGCCCAGTCTCTGAGCAACACTGTTTCAGTCAGAATTCAATAAAGTGCTTGTATTATATGAACCTAGTAGGAATCGATTTTTATTTGAAACCAAATTTCAGGTTTCAAGCAAGAACAAAAAAGTTAGACAGCAGGTCAATACTCTTTGTATGGGTACCACACTAGGTCAGAAAGATTCTGAACTTTCACCTTTATTATCACCCTAAACTATCTTTGAGCCAAATTTAATTTCACAGGTGTAACAGCTCCTTTCCTTCTAATCTACCAACTGCATACTGAAGGCAAAAGCTCAGGGGTTTGGGATTTTTTATATATTTTTATCCAAAGCAGATGCAAAAGGTGTTCAGAAGGCTGATCTACATGTAAGGAATAGTTACTAACAGAACCATCTGCCTCTCCAACAGCTGAAATTATGTATAAAAGCTTTCACACTGACCTCACAACCAACTGATAGTCTGCTGTTGATCCCACCCTTGCAACTCTTCTCTGCTAAAACCTGTGCAACTCCGAGCTGGCTTCTGCTACAAGTGCTGCTTCTCTCATGTCAGCCAACTCAGTGGATCCATGTCTCAGAGATGCCTCTTTGTAAAAGGGTGCCCTTGGGTGACCAGGGTCAATATAAATTGCTGCTTTTCCATATGACAGTGCAATTAGAAGAGAAGCTGTCTCCTTTCTACCCTTACTAAAAGCGATGTAAACACAAAAACCTAAGACCAAGCATACTAAGTTGAACAAAAATCCAACTATTCCAACATTTTATGTGTGTTAATTACAAGTAGTGGATATTCAGAAGTGGAAGTGTAAGAACAGGTCAAAGACTTCAGTTTTGCTGGTGTTATGGACCCTCCCAGCAATCTGTGGCTTAGGCAATCTTGTCCACACCTGCTGGTGGGCTTACCAAAATCTTCAAGCTAGACCGGAGGCCAGTTGTTGGCAATTCTTGAGAATGTAAAGAGAGAGCTGTTATCACTTTAGAGTATAAATATTTTTTCCTACTTTTTAGAGGTCTGAAATGATACCGGCAACTCATCTAAATGGATCACATTTGTTCTTCATTGCCCACAGCACTGAATAGTTTTCCTCAAATCCTTTAATGGGCTTGAATCTGAGCGGTGAAAGCAGATGCCTCACCACGAGCTTTCTAGAACCTGTGCAGACACAATTGCTCTGGAAACACCTGTGAAATGTTGAGAGGATCGTTAGGTAAATAGGAAGAATTCAAAAAACCTGGACCAGCACTGGCAACATCAACGTTCTCTAAGGTGATGAGAGAATAACTATTCACCACCAACATTTGCCCTTGCAGATGGGTGTTTCTAAGACCAAAAGTGCTAAGCCCTGGCATTTCTAGGATGGTTTGGAGATTGTGGAGCAGGATCCAGGAAGCTTGTCAGATCTAACCCAGCCCAGCCAGATGACAACCTACAATGACCACAGAGCAGCTCCCACATAAGCCAGACATCTCATCTAATTTAAGGGGTATCCTTAGACAAGTATTTGGTAGATTCAGTAGGGAAATTTGACCTGGAAAGTAAAGTGTCTTTCATCTGTATAGAGGCAGTGCCTAAGATGGAAGGAGCAGGGAATGGGGCCGGGATAAAAGAGCATTTGAGATGGAGTGATTCAGCCTGCTGAGCCTGCCTGCCATGGCCCTGATGTAGAAGAATTCTTCCATTAGTTCATGCAATATTTCTGGATTTCCATCTGGAAATATTCCAGAAACATGGAATAGTTCCATTTCATACTTTAGATGAAGTAAAACCATCAAAAGTAAGAGGATTTATTTGCAGCCAGCCAGGGTAAAAGAAGGGATAGATGAAGTTTTCTTCCTAAAGTTATTAAGAGTCTCTGCTGACAACACTAATGGGCAACGTAGCAAACCACAGTCACAGCATTTTCTTTAAACAGCTCTGTCACTAGTAAGGGACACAGACTGAAAATACAAATGCAGTTATGAATTCCATTAGCTTTTCTGAAACCAAAGGAAATTTACCACCAGGTGAGAACAAATTCTGCTCCTAGTCACAGTGATGTAATTCCAGGAAAGCTGACAGATTACTACTAACTCAGATATGGGAAGAGTCTGCTCCGAGCTCCTGGAATGCATGTTAGGCTGTGCCGAACAGATATAACTATCTCACTACATTGAGTAAGAGCAAGACAGAGAGAGGCTTTTTATGATGTTCTACCCATTAAAAAGAAACACGAACGCACAGCTTATTTTTATAAATAAATGTGTTACTTGAAGAATAGTTGCACACGCTCATTTGCATAGGATTTGGTATACATCTGTGCTCTTCAATAGATTATTCCAAACCTTGAGTATTTCATATAATTAATGTCAATATGCTTGGCTTATTTGTTATAAAAGAAAAGCATTTCTAATTAGCCTTTTTGATGTGTAAAACTTCAGTATTTCTCCCTAGTGTTTTCCAAATCAGGTTCCTTTTTTTATACCTCTGCACAGAGAGAGAGTGTGAGGCTTATGCACCACTTAAGTCTTATTCTGAAGATAGTTTAAATTGCATGTATGTGATAACTATGCCTTGAGTGGCCCCCAACATGGGGTGAGGTTCACCTACTGCAAGCAGTGTCAGAAGTCCACGTAGTACAAACTGGCCTTGTGACAAGACAAACATTCCAATTTCCTGTTAAATTCAACCAACGCTTTGCATATTTCCATTTATTACAGTGACACATACAATCTACTTTTCAACCAAAGCAAACCCTACTTGCCTTCACTGAACCTCTGGAGAGTCTTTGGGAAGAACAAAACCTTCACAGCGGTGACATTCAGAAGCTTATCACAACATGCCAGGGACACAAGTAAATCTCAAGCACTAAAAGAGAGTACAGCGCTGGTGAGCTGCCCAGATATGGCAATAAAGAAGGCCAAAGTGAGCACTTTTTTGTACCAGTCAACCCTGCCGAAAGGCCAGACAAATTAAGAATTTTTTGCCACACCAAAGGATTGGTCCTAACAGCGGCAAGTAACAGGAGGGTGGAAAGCTTAGTGTACAGACACCTATCTCTTACCACTTATCCCTCTTTCTCTCGGGACAAACTCAGCACTGAATTTACATTTAAGTAAAACCACAGTACAAGACTGAGCAGATGCCTGTTGGAGGCAATGGGAATATTTCCCCTTCACCTTGGGTTTTGGATTAAGCTCCAAATGAGACCAGAGCTAGATCTGATCTGTGGAGGCATACAGGAAAAGAAATTCTGCTTCTCTATGAAATTGGACAAGCAAAGTGCTTTACTGAGTGCTGAAATAAGATGTGAGATTCCATGACAAGCTCAGGTTGTTTTTCCTTCCTGTGTAGCTCTCATTTAACAAAAAGAAGCTTATTTTCCACATCATGGGGCCCTTGATCCTGAGAAATAAATATAGTATCTTCCCTAGAAGCATGAAGGCCCTGCTTTATAGCCTTGGCACAAGAGTGTGCATCGGCCTTATTGGTTGATTAGTTAATTCAAACAAGAATAGCAAATTCCTAAAACTTTGGCCAAATTAACATCTTTTTGGCTGCTCCAATGAGCCAATATTGTTGTGGAAACCTGGAAGCAGTAGTCAAGTCTTTGATGATTTATTTAGTAGGAGTCATCTAGTAGCTGATTGTCTGCAATTTTTAACCTCATTCATGTGCACTGCTGATTCTTCTTCCAGCATCTGCAGTTTTCTCCTTAAGCTTTCTTACATCTCTGTATGTAACATTTCCAGACGGCAGTTCAACTTTATCACAAATATTTTTATGAACTTGCCAAACCACATCCAAGATCTTCAGACTCGAAAGTAAAAGATAAGATCATCCTCAGAGGGCACCTCACCCTTCTCCACCCAGGCACATGGAAGAAAAACAGCTTTGGGCTCCCACATTTTACATTTATAATGAGTCACGACTTAGGGGTTTGGGTTTAGGTTTTTTTGGTGTTGGAATTTTCAACTTTCCATTCTTCTCCTGGATTTTTCACCTTGGAACCATGTCAAAAGGAGAAAATACTGGTGAGCCATGTAAGAGAACCATCCACCTTTTCTGTCTGTACTGCAGATCTTACCATCTCTGTAGTGCTGGCCCCAGTGAAGTGCATGCCTGTCAGTCACTGCAGATATACCATAGGATGGATAAATGATGATTAGGCAGGGAGGTTTTGGCCAGGGAGTGCAGGAGAGTATTATACCATATTGGCAGTAAGTATTAGCAGAGATCAGAGTTAACTAAAATGCTAAAGACATTTGATGGCTGTAACCAAGATCTTCCTGGGTAAGGTCAAAGAAGAATCTGATTCACTGTGTGGTTCTGCTTCCACCATGGTTTAAGGATGGTTCTGATGTCTGTTAAGTCATCAAAATATAACAGTTCTAGTGAGATTTCTGGTTAATCTCATGTGGTTGTTCATGAGATAGAAAGTTCTTCCTGTCCATTTTCTGCATTCACGTATTCATGGTGCATGATTCAGCAATTGTCACATGTCCGTTTTGGGATGGCTTCATGCCACGAGTGGATGAAAGGCTCTTTATGCCTGGTTTCTGTCTCCTATTTGTATGTTTATGAAGAAGCCTGGGTCCCTTGGGAGATGGAAGATATGCTATTTGGGCAATATTATCACCATCATCTACTATGATCCATGCCTGCGGGAAGATATTTTTAAAAAGAATAAGTTCTATTTTGCTAATGTAGCTATTGTTTAAATGTAAAATATAATTAGAGTACCCACCCAGGGTGTATGTTGTTGTGTATTTTATAATACTACGTCTAGATGAGTGTTGGCACCCTACCTTCGTACTTAACCACACACAGGAATCCTGGTATTACACAATTACACAGATCCTGTTCACTAATTACATAATAATTAGTAATTTTAATATTCAATGATTCACTCAAATCAGTTATGCAAGATTTTATGTCACTGCAAATTAAAAACAAAACATAACAAATAAGTGTAGTGAACAACGCTGTTCAGATAGCTTACTGAGCATGGACTTATCTTCCAGCAGACAGCACATAATACTTCATATCTCGTGCTTCATACATTTTAAACACATGTTTGGCAGACTGTCCCTTCCCCACTGTTACTTTGGGTTACACCTGCTTTATAAAACTGTTAAAGTAATTTTGTATTCAACACAGAATTTCTGTAGTCTGCCTACTTCTGAGTTATGATCACTTATCATGACCAGAGATAATTTTTGGCTGAAAAAGCACTGTGACGTGCCTGGGGAAGGAAGATTGCTCTTTATAATGTCAATTCTGGAAGAAATCTGGAAAATGCACTTCAAGTTAGCAATTACCTACAAAAATATCCCAAATACTGTTGTTTTAAGAAAGCGCTACTGATGAGCCCGAGCCACTTGGATTTGGAACAGATTTTCCACAAGCTTGAGTGGAGTGGTTTGATCTGGGCTCTTGGTTCTTATGATGGAGATGAGAGGCCAGATGAAAAGTCTGGCTCACCATTTGGATTTGGGAGCTTTAAGATCACAGACTTCTTGTTGCAACCATGTCTTACATGTCCTTAAAAAGTTGTTTATGTAACATAACTCCTAAACTCTCTGTTAATCTTATTTCAGTCAAAATTCACAGGCATGGAGGCCAAGCCCTGGGTTTTGCTCAGGGCAGAGTTTTATTAGCTGCTGTGCACCAAGTGGATTGTATGTGAAGTTTCAATGGTGTTTCTGGCTTGCCATTGTTAGTTTCCCTGGAGACACGCGCATAGACCTTTATGATGGAAAAGATGGAAATGTGGACGGTGCTCCCACCTCCAACTATGTGTTTGTTGGGCAACAGTGAAGAGCAACAAACATTTTGCACATAACTTCATTTTTTTCTCTTTATGAATTTGATTTTTAACTTTTCAGTTAGTGTGGCAGCAAGTAATTTTTCAAGGCCTTGAGAACAAATCACTGCCCAGGAGTTTCTTATTGGACTGTTTCTCTTTTCATGGGGCAAGACATTATAGTGCAAGACCAGCTTCTTTACTGAAGAGCAACTTTTTTGCTGCCCTGGTAAGTTAAAAATTGGCATTCCAGGCTAAACTTTTGCCCCTGCCAGGCAGTTATTATTTTAGCGAACCAACACCTCTCTGAAAGCAAGCTGAGGCTGTTTGGAAGGAGCAGGATGTAAGACTGCTGAAGTAAACAATACTGCTCAGTTCAGGGACACATGCGTGGTAGTTTCACAACTGTCCCCTCCCCAAAGCCTTAGCAACCTCTTTTCTCTACCCCAAATATCAGCAATAAAGTCAGTACAGCACTGCACTTCTCTGCACCTGGAAGACACTTAAAAAAAGGCCAGCTTTTTGAATTTGTAACTGGGGCTTCAGTTATTTCTAAAGGGTCTCCTTTTTATGTTTGCTGCTTTCTTACCTGGTGTGCTTCATCCATGACTCCGGCAGACAAGAAATTTCTGACGAACAGGGGAACCATTATCTCCTGTATACCTTGGTCACCAGTGGCAAGCACGCAGCAACCTGATTTCACATTGTGAACCAGTGCTTCTTCTGAAAGCAGTTGCTCGAGAAACTGTTGTTCTTCAAACACGAAGCCCCAGCTGATGTGGTTGGTCAAATCCCTCTTTTATCTTTGTTTCCTAAAGAAAAACAAAGCCACAATGAACTTAAGCACTTTGCTATTTCCCCTCAACAGAAATGCTGTGGCTCATTTGCATATATGATGAACGGTATTTCATTATTGAAAATATTCCAAAACAAAAAATTGCACCTGGCCAACAACACAAGACCAACTTGCTTCCTGATGTGATTTTAAATGGCTGAGATATTAAAACACTGAAAAACGGGGTTTATAATGGAAATACTGACAGACTATTAACTATAGCGACGCTGCTCTAATAAATGGAATGGCCTGTCGTAATCTCTAGTTCATAAATATGCAAATACAAGGCAGAGGATTTGCTCCAAAGGATGTCTCTATAATTTTAACTGACCTTTACTGATACTAAATGAGCCTGTTGCTTCTGGTTTTGAGCATTAAATAGAAAGTACAGGAACTCCTGCCTCTCTGCATTCAAGGCCCGCTCTGGCTCCCATCAGTGCCAGTGGCAAAATCCTCACTACCTTCAACGGGAAAAAATCTGGCCCCAGAACATCTAGAATGTGAGATGTCTGGCATTAAACTGAACTCTTGACTGTACTCAATTTTAATTCTGTTCTCATCTGCGTTAATTATTATTATATTAATTCTTCTGTTTGGGAGAAATTAAGCACACATTCGCCCCATGTGTCAAAGAGCTTGACCTGCCAAAAGGCACTCACTTGTTCAGTGATAAACAGGCCATCAGCACAATGATATAAATGTTGAATTTGAGCCAGTTTCCTGTTCTGGACCAAATGGAGGTAAATCCACTGACTTAATATTTAATAACCTAAATGTAATTTCTTTTTTGTGCCTCACATTGCACAGTAAAGAATTGGATGGCTAGCAGTTTTGCAGATTCCCAACCCCTAATTATTTTAAGCTATTCATCCTGGTATCTGTCCATTGATGCTCAGCCAAATTGCCAGCAGGGGAGAGATCTGTCCAATCCAGGAGCTAAATGAGTCACTGAGAGTCAATCTGTTTTTTTCCCTTGCTGCTGGGATTTCCTTGGGTCCTGGCCTCTCTCTGCTCCAATCACACACACACAGCTCCAGGCGTGGGTCCTCTTTGGCTTCAGCTGCCTCCTGTCTCCCCATGTCTGCTCTGCTCATCACAGCTGTTGATGGGTTCTCGCCGGCTGGCCACAGAAGACCAATACTTCCATCACGCTGCTCTTACAGCTCTTGCTCTGAAGGAAAATGAAGACATCTTGGCCTTGTTGAATTTGCTGCTGAAGTAATACATCAGGTATCTAGACGGAAAGCAAACCACATGAATAAAATGTGTCATCTGGGTTAGATACTAATTTATTTGCCTTAAGTTCTGGGAACAATATTTGCACTTTTTCCAGAGAACTCGGTTAGGTTCCATAGAAACTGAATACTAATACGATTTCTACAGCATGGAAAACAGATATGAAACAGAGAAAAAATAGACTCATCAGAAATATTAGCTGCTCAGTATTAAAATATCTGACAATGCCACAAATATAATTTATAAACAGGAATGTTTAGGGCCTAACTGTTCCCTAAAAAGCAAATTCCTTGCTTCCTCCCTTTTAGGGTCAGGATTCAATTACACAAAAATATGCAGCAGACTTAAGGACTGCATGTAAGATTAAGATAACTGGTATTTCATGGTAAATGATTAAATTAGCTGACACAGTTTTATCCTGAACTTTGCCATTAAAACTGACATTTTTGTGCCATGCACATTGTAGGCTGCTGGTAATCTAAACTGCCTTTCTTCTTTCAAAGACTTTAAGTAGCTGAAGAACTCTTGTTCTTTACTCTATTTGCAAATGTGTGGAAAATATATCTACATCATAACAAGACGAACTAAACACGGGACTTTTTTTTTTCTCTCCTCATCTATCATACAAATACCTTAAGAAAACAGCAAGGAAGTTCCAAATGCCCAGATTCACCTCTGCAATGGGCACTTTAATCAAGCCATTTATGTGTCTCCGCAGAGACGAGAACATGCTGTCCTCCTCACAGAAAGTAAAAATAGAGAAATGCCAGAAGCCTCTTACTGAAAGTTTAATTATTCCTAGTATACAATTCTAAACCACTCTGTGTTTATTCCTCTTCTTTTCAGGCTTGCTTTTTTATGATGGCAGGGAGTGATGGGAATAATTTTGATAGAAAACAGAGTTAGGACTGGATGGATGAAATTTTGTTAGAGCTGGTGGCTGTCGTCACTGCCCTTCAGCTGAGCTAGCTGGGAATGAGCAACTCAACTGCTCTGTGAAGACAATCGGTCTTCAACACAAAGTGCAGGCACATGTCATTGCACATAGCAAAGGCAAGGCCAGTCTGATCAGAGGCTTGCGCTATGAGAGAAGTGTATCTTTGGAGTATTGCACTGAGAGACCACCAGAGCTGGGTGGGAAGAAAAGCCACTGAAGCACTGTAGAAATGAAGAAAGGTGGCAGGACGTGCAGACAGTGCATCTCTACGAGACATCAAGGGTGAGCATAAGGAATGGGCTCTGGCTGAAAGAGGTCTCACAAGCAGTGGGACAAAATTCTTCTATTCTTCTAGTTGTTTAACCTGTCCTGTGGTCAGAAAAAAAGATCTTTGTCCTTTTTTTCTAAATACATAGAGTTACATAAAAGTAGTATGTGATTCTCACCAACAATTTCTCCTCATAATTAGAATAACCTAGAATATCTCAAATTTTTAGCGAGCCATCAACTTCAAGAGAAGTAGCTCTAACAATACAAAAGCACAGTGGTCCAGCATGTCCAGTCTTCCACAATCAGGAGCCTTATGCACTTGTGAAAATGATGCAATAGGAATGACAAACATTATTATACAATAATCTACCTGAATGGAACACTTAATTCCACACTCACAGGCTCCAAAATTTGAAGCTTTATGAAGAAGTCATGCATGTGTCATATTAGACTTCTTTGCGTGCACTGTCACAAAGATTAAAAATGTCTCTGAATATTGACTATACAATTTGGAGGAGTAAAGACATCTCTTCACTTTTAGTAACCAAGGTCCCTGTGGAAAGAGGTCGTGGAAGATCAACAGACACCAAAGACTTTGGGGTTTTCATTCCAGCAGAGAATTTAGCCCTTCGTTCTTAGCACAGAATTATCAGAGGTGTATGCGTAACAGGAATGCTATGGCAAATTTTCTGGATTCCTTGTTAGCCATGAAGAGTTGAGCAAGACTTTGGACTCTATTTCACATCTTGGATCTTCTATCAGTTCTAATAAAGAAGAAACGCAGCTTTTTACACAGCACCTTTCCCAGGAGTTAAAAATTGCAATTATACAACACTCACACAGTCACACCACTATCATCAAAGGATCACTTTCAGTGAAAAGAAATGTCCATGAAGACGGTTTCATTGTTTGAGAACCCATGCAAATGCTGAACAATGAAACTCAATCTGATTATCAAAAAAATCAAACCTGTATGACCATCTCACAAACTGTGTTATTCAATTAAAACTTCTCAGCTCTCCTACATAATTTCTTGGCTTTTATATATTGTGCAAAAGATATAGCTACTTTTACTTCTCTTTGTACATTTTAAACTTTGAAAACCTTTCACAGCAGAGGTTATATGAATCATTAAGCTTTTCCTATTCCAAAATGTTTCACTGATCATTCATTATTAACTGAGTAAAATGAAGATAGCTATGATAAATTTTGATCTATCTCAAAGTATTAGAAAGGATATGAAAACATCTTGTTCATAGTACTAACTTTTAGATGACATATGAAGGTACGACCCCAGTTTTCTCACTGTCACATACAATAAGGCTCTTAATAACCCAATCACTTATTATTACATTTTTTCCCATTCCAAAGCACTAATAGTTTCAGCCTGGTCGGCCATTTAGCAGAAACACATTCAAACAATATAACCATGAAGGAACTGGGTGATGGTGTCAGGAAGCCTGTCGATGTCAGAGATTAGGATCATAACTAATGTCTATGGTTTTTTTCTAATTAATGTATGTTCTCTGAACAGTTCTACATACACGTATATCTTGATGTGAATGTTCTGGAAAGAGAATAAGAAGTCTGTGGCCGCTCTTTGATCTGAGAATGATGGTTTTCAACACATCTCATTAACTGGTGCTCTTTTACTAAATATACTACAACGTAACTGTACACAAAACTTGAAAATATCATGAGAAAACAAACCTTTTCAAGTGGCTTAGCGCAGGATTGAAACACAACCTAGAGAGGAACCACGCTAATCCAGAAGAAAGAAGGAACTGGCTCCTTATAGTGAGTCGAGATCCTGGATACATCTTGCTCCTTCTCATTTGGCCACCCAGACAGAAGGACTAGACTGAAGTTAGTGGGGCTTTTTGAGACGTACTCCACAACTGAATATATTTGGAAAAGCTGTTATACTGTTTTACTCATTTACCTCTTAAAATGCTTTCAGTTTCACTACAGCCCCCCTCAGCTTGGGTTCTCCAGGGTCGGAGAGGGTCAGGCCTATGTGTAAGGGAAGCAGACGGGGACAGAAGTTGTGCAAAGCTGGTCGTGGACTTAATAAGGGCTTGATTCTGTACCAATGAAATCAACGGGAGTTTGGCTCGTGTTTGCAATGGAAGGTGGATCAACGCTTTATGCCAGCTGTTCCCTGCTGGGTAGGGATAATCCCTTTGAAACAAAATATTTAACTTGTTCTCACTCTGTGGTTGTAAGGAGGCTTTCCATGATAATGCTCTCATGAGAATTAAAAGGTGTGTCCCATTTTTTCTTCCAAAAATCCCCCATTCCTGTAGTATATACTTGCAGATTAAAAAAAAAAAAAAAAAAAAAGAGAGAAACCTGCTATTAGCCACGAGGGTTTACAAAAAAAGCCACAACACTGAGTTAGAGAATGGATTTAGAGTTAGAGTCACTGAGTTAGAGAATGTTTGTTCTGTTGGCCATGACAGAACTTCTCCTTGCAGTTTCCTCAGCCAGAAGATGCAGCAAGAGGCATGGCAACTCAAACAGCTACGACTGAGGTGGGATCCCATGGGCAGAAGTAAAATAGCTGAGGTCCCTGCAGGCAAGTAAGATGATGATAGAAAAAATAAACTGCCAACAGTCATGAAGGGAGTCATGAAGAACAGAGTGTGGGAACTGTATCAGAGAGACAGGAGCTAAGGGAGGACAGTATTAACAACAAAATCAGATATGTGTGTCCTGCAGTCCGGATCCAAGTACAGCATTTAGTCTCAGTTGCTGTTTCTGTGGGTTTTTTTGATGTTTTACAGGGGAAATGAGGTTCTGAAACCCCTGCCCAGGTTGCTCTATAGATTAGCAGCACACTGTAGCTACTTCTAGCCCCTGCATATGTTAGTCAAGGTCAAAAAGGGTGTGAAAGTTGGGCCCGTTTGCCCCTGCTTTCAGTTTGGTTCACTCCCACTCACCCATCTGGCTGAGATCCATCTGGCTAACAGACCTGGAACATAAAGTCTGCTAAGTTTTATAAAGCAATTATTTAATTTAAAAAGTCTCTTTTGTTGCATTCTAATGACATTTCCATAAAATACAGAATCCTACACATCCTCCTGGGAACTTTTGTTTACTCCATAAACTGTTTGAAAAGCTCTAGAAGACTTCAAGAGAGGAAACTTCCAGGGACAGAGTTGTTTGGTCTGGCAACCAGGAACTGAGCTTTCCATACAGTTATGTCCTCCAGAAGTAGAAAACGCATGGAATCGTTTGAGCTTAAGAGACTGTGACATTTTTATAGAATGAAAGGAGGAACTGAGAGATACAATGACAGAGCCGGGAGCTGCATCTGGCTGGCTGTTCCACGGAGCATTCTCCTTATAGATTTTTACGGCTCTCCTAGCCCTAATATTAAACACTTGACCTTTTTGTCAAATACTATTTTAGATTATTAGGTCGGATGATTAGTTACTAAATATACCGTCTATAGTAAATAGGAAATCGTGTAGTCTGATGCTTCAGTCTCAGACCTTTCAGGTATTGCTCCCTTGGCATTTCACATTAGAACATTAAGTCCCCTTAGATTAACTCAAGCGACTTGGTAAGCAAGAAGTGCACAGCATTTTCACACAGGGCATAGGGATTTCTGAGGTAGCACTACTAGAATGGGGATGTCGTCTTTCCCTTGCCTCCCCCCATTAAACTGATAGCTTTAAGGAGAATGCTGTAAACATCATGAAGTCAAGTATAACTAGGAGCCAGCTCACGGCAAACTTAGCCTACTGCCTGCAAGTAAGTGCATTTGCATTTTAAAGTTCTGTAAACCAGCACTTTGTAAATGACTCTGCCCTGTGCCTCTCTCCCTGGTGAACTCTTCCTTTCATCCTCTCCCCTCCCTGGTACAATATCCCCATGTTAGAAGCAGAATTAATCGTTCACTTTTTCACCTCTCCCTCCCAGCACCTTCATATCCCCATTTGGGAAACCTTGCTGTAAAATTAACACCTCCATCCCACAAATCCCATCTCAAATATTTGGATTTAAAGGTTTGTGGGTACAGACAGCACGACCCTGAACTTGTGAATATTCATAATAGTTTTGGAAGACAAAAAAAGATCAGAATTCTTCCTGGAACTTAAAATGGTTTTAATAGGAGTGGAACAACATCCTAGTGTAGAAACATCTATCACCCTTAGAGGACAAACTGCAGGAAGAAGAAGGATAAAGAGCCTTATTAGTAAACATTGTGGAGCCTATTTAGAAGAGCACCCCATGGAGTCTACGTAACGTATTTATAGTGTACAAATTCAGCTTAGACATAGAGAGATTTAAGATGAAATGTAAGACTGCTACAGATCCAGTCATTTCAGGAGAATCATTCCTGCTTGATACCAAGGTGACAGTTGGTCTATTAGTGTTAAAACCAGCTGCTTTAAATCCTAGCATAGATTTCCTCTTTGTTATTACAGGATGGTACTTGTTAGCCAAGTAAAACCCAAAGACTCCCCTGTTTACATGAGCAGTGGATGAACAGACTAGACTGCAGGATTGGGCCTCAAATTCGCAGAGCTGTAATTATATTTTCTTTGATTATGCACCAGTGTGATGGAGTCAGCCTATGCACAAACCAGATAGCACTACTTTTCTTCCTGCAGTTTAATTTCTTGGCAATTAAAACGGGTGTGTTTCAGAATGACAAGAATTAGGAAAAACCACTTAAAAGGCCAGCCCTTCTAAAATCACAGTGTCTGAATGGTTAATGAACAGTGAATATTAGCTAGGAACACCACCATGCTCCTATAACTGTTGTACACTTTTGTCTTTAATAATAATAATAAAATATTACTGAAGCTGGAGATACTCCACTGCAGTTAAAGCATGGTTATTTAGCAAACAATTACTTCCAAAATAAACTGCTGGAAACCTGCTGTGCTCCAGCATCTGCCAGATTGAGTTCCTCCTGTCTCCCCTCTTTCCAGATGCCCTCCGTGGTGCTTACTTTACCTCTTGGCACACGCCAGTGCAGTGACATGTGACGAGGTGAGGCGTAGGGCAGTTCCTAGTCATTGCTTCCAGAACCAGAAAGAGCTGGGACTCCTCCACAGTCCCAAACAACAGCAACCTGCAACAGTGGAGCTGCAGCAGCTGAGAATTCGCTCCCCAGGCATCGTACAGATACTTGCTGATCCCAGAAAGTCACAGAACAAGAGAGCCTGGTTGCAGGCACAGCAATCCCACCTGTTAGGTGTTTCATTACAGAAGCGTGTGCTGGAAGACTTGGACATTCATTCCTTGATTACAAGATGTGTCTCCACAGCACAGGGCAACAGTGAGAAAGCTTTTCTGGCCTAATCACAAGAACCAGCGCATGCCTGTTTATCCCACTGCTCTGCTCCCAGCTGCTACACCCAACTCATTGAACCCACCTGCTTCAGCTACCTTTATACCTCAAAGAAGTTTACATCTGCCTTAGCTGGAGACCTAATCTTCTGAAATCTATACAGAAAGTGGTGTTTGATTCAAATTCCCTTTTATATATGTATCTCGATGTTAGTCAGTCCTAGGCTGTGCTCAGCTCCCATATGAGTAGGTGCAGAAACGGGCATGAAGCAGGAAAAGCAGTTAACAAGAAAAGACAAAGTAAAATAGTTGTGCCACATATGAGAGCTTTAACAGTTCTTTTTATTGCGGCCACTCCAACCCTTTTGTCTAAGCTATTGACACAAATGAGATCAAAAAAGGGTTTTTTAGAACACAGCAGGTTCATTGGCACCGTTTAAGAATTTGGCTCAAGAAGAAAAATCACTGTTTATGCCACAGCTGGCCTTGGTCTATTGGTTTTGCTACATTACCAAATCTTTTTGCTAAAGAAAAAGAATTCTAATTCTATGTAATTGCAGTATTGCCTTGACCCCTGAAGTCCATGGAGCTCTTCCAGGACTACATGAATGCAGAGCAGAGCAAGAATGTAAAAACTGTTATGATGTTGGTGCTTAAAACAGAGAGCTATATTTGCTGCAGGCTTCTGCAATGCTCTGGACTGAAGATAAAAAAGCGGTATATGCAAATACCAGTTTCAAACACATGATGAAATTTGCCATCTTACCCACTTATATCCGAAATCAGTAATTTTCTGGTCTGCATGGCTTATGAGAGGACTTCTGGAGTAGCATTTTACTTGCATAAATTCCATCAGCTGTATCCATGAAAAGCCTCTTCTAAAACAGTGTTACATTGATGAGTTTTTCCCAAATAGGTTAAAGTGAAATAATGGAAGTTAAACACAAAGTCCATAGCAGGAAGTCAGAAGCAGAGCTGCAAAGAGTATGCCAAGGGTCTTGGCACCTAAATGCAGCAAGCCAGACCATGACAACTCCCCAGCTGAAAACCACTCTAATTAGTTAGCTGTCAATCACAAAGTGGGACATAAAGTTCCTCTCAGCAGTTAGTCAGACATTAGCCAGTTATCTGTAGAAAATTACGTGACTCATTCTCAGAACTGGAATTAGGAAACAATTGGATTCACTGAATCAGTCTGCGGTCCCAAGTACTCCAAAGCATGCCATGCCTACTCTCCCTCTCCTTCTGTCCGAAGGACTGTATTTCTCGGTGTACCCAACAACACCTACTGACTCCCATAGGTAGCCTCAATGCAAAATGTCTCTCTTGAGAGCAAGGGAACTATTCCACATTTACAATTGACTCTAAGGAGAAATCAAAATTCAGATTCCAACTCTAGAAGGCCATTTCCCAGTTACACTATTTCAGCTTTTATTCTCATACTGCATGGTTTTATGCACAATTTATCAATTGTGATATACCTTATAACCTCCCACAGTCAATCAGTCTAGTGGATGTTTGCCCTCCTAGTGTTTCCCAAGGAGTTTAAATGGTTTTAGTTGGTATGGAACAAACACACACCGATATCTGATATAAATCATTATGGCCTTTGGCCAAAACGTATGTTTTAGCTGTGGGCTTGTTTTCCTATGGCCAACCATTTTTTTTCCATTACATCTAGCAGAAAGGATAACATAGGCTACATTTGCTGAGAAGCAGTTTTCTTATAAATCAGGCCAAACCACAGTGGCTCGGCTTCCTCAACCACGATCTTCAGGTCTGCACTGCAACCAGACATGTCCCAGGCACCATCTGCCCATCTGTGCAAATGTCAGCATAGTCACTCCACTGTAGCCAAGACGTCTTGAGAAAACAGTTAGTTATGCTAAGAAAGTCTAATCTCCTTGGTCATAAAGTCCTAACATTAATAGTAACGGGTCCACAGCTCAAAAAACCGAGAACATACATACATAAGCACAGAAAATTGACACATGGGAAGTGTAAGGTGTTATAACTATAGTTGCTAGCATTAACACAATATGTTATATTCTGAAATGCAAAGCATAGCAAATATGTCTTTTTAAAACACAAAAGCAAGATCTTTGCCTTTACCCACTGATGTTTCTAAGCTATTTATGCTCAGCCCAGCTCCTGTCAGCTTATCATGGGCTGCATGTTTTCATTGCAATCTACTGCACAGCATCACTCCAGCTCAGCTGGCATTTGTGTTATGAGAAAACAAGACAGATTTCACTACTCTGCTTGACTCCTGCCCTACATCGATTCCTGTACATAAACCCCCCTTTCTCTCTGTAACGTTGGTGGGATGGTAGTCGTGGGCCAACCTCAACACCTCACTCATCCAGATCCTCCTCTGCTTAGGCACCTGTCAGCCCCCATGGTTTTGGTGCAAAATGCACTATTTTTCAGGCCTGAACATTTCACTGAAATGGTTTATGTCTTGTCCACCAGTTATCAAGGCAGGGAAGGGAGAAGTTCAGATGGCCTTACTAAGAGGGCTTTATTTTGAAAAGTCTTTCAGTGGTGCCTCTGGGGTCTCCAGGACACCGTCCCTGTGATTATGTTGAAGAGGCTGAGGAAGGTGAGCCACCCAGACTCTGGAGTACTTATTTTATTTCTGTTACTACAGCTGATGCATGTGACAGGCGTATATAGTCATTTGGGTGTGGTTTTCTCATCACTGATGGCAGAAAAGAAATAATGTGAAACCCGAACAATGATATGTTTTTAAATAAGAAGCAAAGACTTTCCAAGACTAAATACCATATCAATTGCTATTAGAAATTCTGTATACCAACCAAAGATGTATACCAGCGATACACTCCAAAAAAATGGCCGGGCATTTAAGCTAAATCTTGTTTGGCACAGTGCAGGTTGGAGCTCCAGATGGACATAAGCCTGGGAGGAAAGACATGTCTGCCTACAGAGTAATTGTTAACACTGAAGTGAGATTTTACATCTTCTTCCCCCATTCTGCGTCTTTATCAATGGGCTCTACCCTCCCTTTTTCATACAGGGGTCACATCTCTTCACCTGTTACTTTCACTGGTTGATGAAACCAACTAAGCGATTACCTGTTTGTCCCCCTGATCTATTAAGGCGGGTCTCATTGCAAGACCTCTGCAGATGATCAGCTGCGCAGAATGTTCTCACTCTACACCTCTTAGGACTGAAATTCCTAAACTACATATAAATTTATTCTTCTAGTTAATAGTCAGATTATACATTCTGATTAGAGACATTAGCAATTTTACAGGGAAGGTGGGAAATTTCTGTCACAATATGGTTACATGACTGCATACAAACCCACATACATACACATACACTCTTTAATACATTATTTTAAGTTAATATTGCTAATTTTCCCTGTGCTTTGACACTGCATATGAGTCAGTCCAAAGTCCAGACATGATGTCTGCTTTCTGTTTGCTGTTACACACTGCTGCTATGGAAAATGGTTGACAAGAGAGAAGAGAGTCTTTGAAGTGTTCTGACAATCTCTGTCAAGAAGATCCCAGAAGCACGTATAAATGTTTTTTCTCTCCCAGGCCTCGCAGCTTAAAGTACCAAAAGGTTCACGGCTGTTACCCTTCTTATTCAAATCCCATATGAAACCACTAGAGAATATTGTGAAATGGCATAGGCTACAATGTCATCAATATCCTGATGACACCAAGCTCTACGTCTCCTTTTCATTGAAGCCATATGTTACAGCTTCCTTGTGTCTGGCAGAGATAAGACATGGATGAAAGCCAGTTGGCTGAGGCTTTCTCTAGATAAGATGAAGGTAGTGTATGGGTTTGGCAAGGGAAAAGTGTTTTGAGTTGACAAAAATCTGCTTTCAAAGTTGAGGGAGATTCCCATTGTCAAAATACACAAGGGATTTACCGCCTCCTACCTCATCCTCAAGTTCCAGCTACCAAAGTGACCCAAATCCATTTGTCTCTTGCTGGACTTTACTCACTAGGTGTTCACTGGGTTTCAGGTGATGAGTCCGTTGTTGACCAGGCTCACAAGGTCAATGCAGGCCCTATTATGTCTCTGTCATTACTTTCACATGTCGCCTAGCCTATTCATAAAGATGTTCAGTGACAAAGAATCTACCCCTTGCCGATCTACTGCAGTATGCCACCAGATTCCTAACAGAATGCCAAGTATTTCTTAATGATTAACTGACATCTTTCTTACTGCAGTTGAAGTCTATTGGTACTTACTTTGCCCCAGCAACATAAGAAAGGATTATTCTCCTTTTCTTCGGAGCAGTGTTTCTCATGTAGTTGAAAACTTATATTATCTCCTATAAGACTCCTCTTGTTTACATTAGACAACCCCAGATCACTCAATCTTTCCTCACAAATAAATTTTTTTTTAGACCTTTGATTATTCTTTTTGCTCTCTTCTCCAGCTGGACTGTATTTCTTGAAATGCAAGCCCCAAAAGGAGGTCACAGTAAATCAAGTGACTTTTTAAGCTTCTATTAGATATAGGTAGGCAGCAGCACTGTTTCTGCTCCAGGCCCTTCTGGCATATTTACTGGGTGGAGGATCTTTGCTTGTTATCTCTTCTGCAATATGATAGTATGCAGCTTAGCTGCACTCAGCCCCCTAAACAAAATTATGCTTAGATAGCACAGAGACACACAGGTCAATGCAAACCCAATAAATTCTACACTCATTTTCCAAATTCACAGCAACATTTTGGGTAACATCATGTTCCTCTACGATGACCATCCTTTTTTGCCTGCAGTTCAGAGCTCTCCTCTTAATTGCTGAGCCTCCCTCCCATCACATCAGCTTTCTTTGACCTTAGTTAGTCCCACCATTAAGGGGAACCTTTCTGCTATAAAGCATTCTGTCTTGATCCTCTCTTGTGTCCAAAGCTGCTGATGCTTCCAAAAGCTGGAGTCTTTATTGCTCCTTTTAAAGCCTTCCCTTAGTACTTGCAGAATTTTCCACTCTATTCCCTGCCTCCCCACCCCCACCCCCCACCCCAAAATGGAGAATTAATTTTCTCAGCCCATTTGACTAGATGATCATTGAGGTTAATAATCTACCACTGTCCCTTGGCTGGCTGGCATGGGACATGGCCCTGTCAGTTCTGCGATGCAGCCTTTCCACGAGCCCAGCTAGAAGCCATAAATTGCATATAGACACATGTATCCACCAGCCACCGCAAGATCACCCTTAGTCATGTTGCGCTGGCAAGGGAAATAGGTTCATCCCTTTCAGAAGCAGGCTTCATCATTTGCATATGTCTCTTGTTTCTTATTTCCACAGTGCTACACTGTCACTACGGGACTTTTCTGGAAGCACAGAGGGAGCCTTCTCAGAAGCTTGGACTAATACAGGATAAGGCTGCTTACTCTATTGCAGGGCAGAGAAAAATAAATTAAGAAGGACAAATTACATGTGTTCTCCATACTTTGCATAAGCTGCCAAAAGCATGCTGGCCTGAGTACACTGATGCCTGGCTTTCTTCAACAGAAGTGAATCAGGGACATATTCTCTAATTTAGGCAAAGTAGCTCTGTAGGCAGCGCGCTGCACCTCTCGGTAAGGCTCACTGCTGTGTCCAATAAAAACAGGGGACTGGGAGAGTCAGAAACTCTTTGGCAAATAAGTAAAAGGAAGATGATATGAAATGAAGTTTATACAAGAACAGGGAGGATGACCAAACAAGAGCCATGCCGGTCACTTCTTAATTACTTTATCTGCTAAAGAGACAGGCAATATTTATGTAAATTACACAGTCTCCATGTAGCACAAAGAAGTTACTGTTCTTCCTCCCTCTCCCCCAATGAAATTTATGATTCTCCAATTTATTAAATCCTTCTCTCACATGTAGGAAAAAAAAAAAATACTCTTTGAGACACCCCCAGAGGAGCACAAGAGGCAGCCAGCTGATGCAAACAGCATGCCAGGGTTTCATGCAGGAACTAGGAGTATTAAAAAGGGGAAGCAGATACTTTAGAAAAATCCCTGGTAGTGTTGCTGCTCAGGTTAGGCTGCCCAGGAAGAGAACTAATGTGTTCTTGAGTCATTACTGGGGATTTTCCGTGACTGTAGTGCCATTCATGAAGCTGTTAGCCAGATCTGTAGTGTGAACAGCCAAGATCTCATGGCTTTCTGATTAGATTTAAGGGGGATGCTGTGGGTCCCTCATGTTTCGTGCCTCGGAATTACAAATTGTGCAGTGACCATCTTCACACTTAACATATATATGTGTTTAGCATAAACAACAGCCCTGAAAAACTGCAAGCTTTATTATCTGCACATCATCGGAGTCTTTTTCAGTGTTTTAGGAAAAAAGCAAGTAAATATGCAGATCCTGAGGTTTCCACAGAAACCTCCGTTTAAAAAAGAAATGACAACAGACTCACACTCAAGGGGAAAGGGCAGTACGGCTAAGTGCAAAGAACAGCTGGGGTATATGTAATGTTACAGTTATTCTTCTGTGCTTCCTCTAGGATGAACCAAAGACCTTGTTTTGCTGGATGCTGAATGCCCTAAAGTCCCATTACACGTCTCAGGAAAGGACCTTAATGGTTTTATTGGGACCCATATCTGCACATATAACATGGCCTTTGAAGATGAAAGGATTTTTTTTTCTCTCCTTCCATTTGTTGCCTCTTGGTTGACATGTTCCTATATGGACACTCAATCCCCAGATATCTGTTGCCTAATCAGGGACATCAATAACATCCTCAATGGGAAAACTCTGGAACATCTATGAAAGTCAGAAGTGTGAGGAATAGATCTCAGATGATGCAGATGCGGTCATTGCTGTATGATCAGATAAGCAACATTGCAAGTTCATTTTTGTATGCTAAATAAAATAAAAATGTCAATATTTACACATAACCGTCAAGGCTCTTACATTTGCAGCTCTTTAGTATTCAGTGCAGACCACATTTTCTTTAGCCCGTTACCAACAGCTTGGAAATTTAGTTAGAGGATGCAACCCAAATGTTCCTCCAAATGTTGTTTCCAAATGGTCATCTTGAAAAATGCTGTTTAAAAGGATGAAACCTTTATGTGAAGATATAAGAGCCCATGCACAGAGCAATATAAACTGCAGGGAAATCATCTGAAGATTAAAACCACTAATGATAAAGATATTACTGTTAGGCATAGTTTAATTTGTTGGTAACTAAATCACCAGAGGCTTTTTACAGGCTGCTTGGAACCTGACTATTGTGTACTGCACATTCAACCTCTAAGTGTACAGTGACACAAACAAATAAAAGCGATCATAACAGTTGAAATGTAGTTAGAGACACAATTGAGAACATCTGTATTGTAAGCAGAAATAAATTAGAAATACTGAAGTGTTTTGTAGCTGTGAAACTGAGGGATAAAAAAATAACCTACAGCACCTGGATTAAGCAGTTATAAATAATGTATAAAGGAAAAATCTCATTACCCCCTGTGTAAACTCCCCCCCAATGAAATATATTTTATAAATGTTGCATCACAGTAATAAATGCAGCATTTGTTTTCCCCATAAACTTTCCATTTCATGACTATAAGATAGTTTGGATTTGGAAATAATGGCCAGCGAATGTACTGTTTGCAGGATTAGTTTCCTTCAACAAGCAGCTTTGAACTGACCTTCAGTTTTTTGGGCTAAAGAGCAGAGACTTACACAGGCTTAGTAGAACTCATCTTTGTTCCTACAAAGCTGTGGCAGTGTTGTACTCTACTTGCAATAGAACAATACTATATAAACAAATACAATAGCACCACTAGAGAGTATTTAGACTCAGCCTTGAATGTTATAATTGCCTGATATCATGGAAGATTTTATGAGATTATACTAGATAAAGGCTATATATGAATGTGGAAAGTTTTCCCTTTGTAAAAAGCCAGGTCTTATAGCAGCATACTGCGCACTGCAGGATACAGTTTCTATTTACATTAAAAAGAGCAAGTGCCGTAGAGAAAACTAGAATGCTTCCTTTCAAGTTCCCAGTTTTACTTTGCAAATATTCACAGTTTTGTGTAGAGATGCCAGGACTGATTCCTCTCTTGTGTTAGCTTTACACTAGGTCAGCTTTGCTGAAGTACTCAGCTGATTAATTCTAGATTTAGGCAGTGTGTTACTGTCAAATTGCACTATTGGCTTTTAGTTGAAGATACCTTGATTTCCCACATATGAAAAGGGTCAGCTTCCTGATGATCCAGGGCAGCAATCACCAGTCCTCTTGGGAGATTCTCTGAATGATCTGTACACCCGATACGCAATCACCAAGCCACAGCATGGTGAAAAGGGGGTGAGAATGGGGATGGGAGGCTACAAAGGAAGTCAGCATCTAAAGTCAAATTGAAACCTAACAGATTATAAATTAAAAGGATAAGAACTTCCCACTGGCTGAGAGAGATAAAATGTCACAAACATGAAAACATTATAAAGTTAGGTTTGAGTCTGGAGTGCTTTTCCTTCATGATTAATGATTGGGCTCAACCAGGATGGGAAAGGCAAAGCAAAGTTCCTCTTGAACTAGCTTAAAAATGCCACAGCTAAAGGAAAAAATATAGGAACATCAATTTAAAAAAATAACAAAACAAAAAACCCTCTACTAAAATGTAAAGGTCAGGAAAGATTTGGGTGTTTTTAAATGCTGTCTTGGAAGAAATTTCATAAAGGTTAAGATGTCATGTAGTTTCAGAGTTATGGGCACTGGAGGGGGGTCCTTGAGTGCCAGCTATTCCTCAGGCCACTCGGTGACTGTGAGCCGCAATGACAGTGGACAGCGGGAGGCTGGTGCATCAGAAGTTATCACTGTGCCACTGGGGAAAACCCGTGTCTTGCTCCCCAAAGAATGAAGAGCTGTGCGAATATTTCAGCATCTGAGATTCAGGCAGTGGATAAAATACAAAAACATGCCTTAAATAACATACAAGGGTCTAATTTAGATTGCCCAGAGCAAAGATATTCAGCGTTCAGGCTTTTCAGCTCAGTCCACTGTGCCCGGGAGGAGCAGGGGGCATGGCAGAGACGTTGCTTGGAGCCTGAGGAGCTCCTGGTGGCAGCCTCCTGTGCACAGTGCAATGGCTCTGAGCAACACGTGGATCCCTCGTGGTTTGAGATCCCGGAGGGCACGCGGTCAGGCAGGGCAGAACAGGAGCTGTAACAATTCTTTTTCCAGGTCTTACAGTTGAAGGCAGGAAAGCCAACATGACTGTGGAAGGGTTTGGAGGGCGAGTTTTCCTTTGCCTGCACTCTCCTATGCCCATCTGGCAGTTGTTCGGCTAGCTCCCTCCTCCTGTGGGCTCCCGTGCCCTGCTCCCATTTAGCACTGACCTGGCCCTCCTGACTCGCCTGTCTCGGTCTCTGGTTCCCCCCTCTCCTCTGGTATTTAGTTCCTTCATACAACATTGCTCTTTCATATGGACTAGAGCCACTGAAAAATCCAGACTTTGTCGCTTGATTTCTTTTCCCCACTCTCATCTTTGTGACTTTCAGACTTGAGTCTGTTCCCCTGGAGTAAGAGCTACCTTTCTCTGCTTCAAACATTGCCTCCCACCTCCCCTTCAGATCCTCCCTGAAGTCCATTTTACCTTACTTTCCTCTTCTGGCATGCTGGCTAGCCAAGTGATACTGCATATTCTTTCTGAGCAACTTGGGGAGGGAAAGGCCAGTGATTTTCCCCCAGGGACTGCTACCCAAAGCTCCTATGTGGGAACCCTGGACATAAGAAAACAGAGGACCCACCACCGTCCCTCAGCAAATGAAATCTATTTCAACATGACATGAATTTCACTTGTAGACAAAAGGTGAGCTAAGAAAAGGTGAACTATTTGCTTTGAATGACCAAACAAATGTTACATAGAGACCATGAAATAACAGAGAGAGGAGAAAATCTCAGAAAACCTATACCTGTTCTGGACAAATGTTACAAGGACGGCAAAATTCCACAAATGTCAATTATTTCATGAATAAAAATAAAAGGCTGGAGTTATCAAAATATGATTGAAACTCTTTTTCATTACAAACAGGTGATACTTTTCTAATTGGAGATGTAATTAATAAAATTTCTAATTGGAGATGTAATGAATAAAATGATCTTAAGTTATGTTAGCCTTTAACCTCCTTTTCCTGCTTCTCCTTTTGCTCATTTTCCTGCTTTCCTACATCCATCTGTGGCACGCCGCAAGCTCCCTGTGACAGCTACCACGAGGCCGATCCTCAGCCCCCTCTCTGGCGGCTTTGCACTGCTCAGGAGAAGAGCAGAAGGAAAAACACGTCTGTTGCCCTGAGGACTCCTTGGGTTGTGAGGCCTTGCTCAAACATCTCTTGCCTCTGCAAAAGCAATATAGCAAGGGCAGGACAAGACACAGCTTCAGAAACCTGGGTTGCCAACCCTAGCATGGGAAGAAAAAAGTAGCCTAACCGTTTTCCCAGCCCTTCCTCAGTCAGATACTATGTGTAGCAGGGTACGGCTACAGGTGTGTGTGGCGGAGCATACTACGGGCCTGACTGCTTACCTCTTTCACTCTCTGAAGAGTGTCATGCAAAATTACAGTGCTGTATAAATAGTAACTAAAATAGAAATAATGCCACCGAAAGTGGTGTGTTTCTGTTTCCTTCGTTTACATAACTGCCTGGTTCCTCAAAAACATCCTCCAAAAGTTGGGGCTTTTTTCTGCCAGTTTAATATATACAATTATTTTTCTGAAAAGCTGCAATGCTCTGCTTCAGGTAGTAAAACAAGACATTAGCCCAGTAAGTTTTAGAAGCAGCAGCGATGCAATTAACTACAACTATTCTTTATCGAAAATAAATGCACCTTTATAATTCTTGGAGAAAACTGAAAAATGGCATAGTTGAGATGATTTTTCATACAGTGAATGAAGCCATTTTCTTTTGTGAGATGTCCACTGTGTACACCTGGGTGGTAGGAGACAGAAACCTCTGGCTCATGTGCACAGCCAAAGCAGCTTGCAGCATCACCTCCCCTAGTCCTCAGCCTCTAAGCACACACTGTGCATCCTCAGAGCCTGCCAGTCACTGGCTCACATAAGTCTAGTTTCATTTATAGTTTCTCCCAATAAAGAAAAGATATCTGAACACGTTTACTTTTTCCCCCTCTCCTTCACTCTCACAGACACAGAGGTATATGCATGCATATGTACACACACACACATATAAAACATTCACCCCTACCTTATTCTTGAGTTTAGTGTCAAAATGATGTTGAAACACATTATTAGGGCATATTTTTCTATCTGAAACTGGCTAGATTTTTCCCTGACAGCTGAACTCTAGATTTTAATTAAATAATACCAGTTGTGCCTTATTTAACTAAGCCAGCACATCTTCCTTATGTTCGGGTATATTAATTTCTTTCTTTTTTTTTTTTTTTTAATGAATAGGTTTGTGCTTTGATCTCTAGCTCTCTATAGCTAAGAAAATCTTCAAGTCAGTGTAACATTACATAGGCCTAAGCAGGGGCATTTTTTTTGCCAGGGCAAATCTTGGCCACATTTTTAGCAGGTTGCTAGAAAACAAATACAGGGCTAGTCAAACTCCTTGTGCCTTTGGCTTTCTGATTTGCTGCTGCAAACCTACAGGCACCAAGCTGAAGGCCACCTTCTTATGCATGTTCCACTTAGACCATAAAAAGCAATTAGCCTTTGGAGTCCCCACCGCTGTTGCTGATGCTATTTAATCAAAGATGTTTTTTAGGGAAATTGAATATCTACAGTGTTTGAGTATAGCGATAAATAAAAATTTGTGATGGATCTCCCATTCACTCAGAAGCTCAGCATCTGCCAAACACCCTATAAAGTAGCCAAAGTAAAGGTGTATTATCATCTTTGAAATCCATGCATGGCAAATGGGAAAGGTCTTGTTCAAGTGACAGATAATGGGAGGCTGAGCATCTCCTTTCCTCTGGTAGCTATTCCAATATCTGTTGGGTAGTTTTGTTTTACTTCATGCCTTTTACCTGAGAAATGTAGGCCTTGATACATTTCCCTCCTAAAAACTACTGGTGAGCAATGAAAATGCCCCAAGAGAGTAGGAGCAGGCCAACAATATTTTCGTTCTAATGGAATAAGAACTCCCCTCAGCCTTAACCCAGTGAAGATCATCTTGCTCTGTAAGAGGAGAGTCACAAAGAGTGGCTGCTGACACTGCAGCCGGCAGAGGTTTGGAACATGCCTCTGTGAGCTGCACCTCTTCCATATCACCTGTGTACCCTGTTCCATCACCAATTGCCATCAAGCCAGGTGAGATCTACATTATGAGCAGCAAATAGTACCTGTAAAACAAACTTCAGGGGGAACACATCTAGAAAGCTGTGCAAGCCAGCAGGACTAGCCCAGCTGCACGCTTGTGCAATTTATGACAAGAAAAGCAGGGTGCACTTTCTGTGAAACTTTATTACTGCCTTGTCCTTGGAGATGGCAAGTAATTTGCTTCCATAATTATCATATACACTGCTATAGGCATAAATGGAACATGCAGAGTGTGCTACCCAGACCCTGCGGCGTGGAAACAGACCCCTTGTTGGGCTGGGTGGAGGTGGTGAGGAACAGAAGCTATTACATACCGACAAGTACCTGCAAGAGCAGCCATACCTAAGTCTGTAACTTTAAGACAAATAAAATGTATATATTTGCACCCACAGGGAAGAATTCTGCCATTGCTGAAAGAGCTGTGAAGATTTTCTCAGCCATTGCACAATTTGTCTCCACGATACTATACTTCCAGTGTCATGTACATTACATCCTATCTGTCACCAAAGTCAACCTCAACGGCTGCTTGACGTGGCCCTAATCAAGACGGATACAAACCCCAGTAACAAAGGTATTGCTGCCCCCAAAGCAAAGCTGA
This sequence comes from Phalacrocorax aristotelis, assembly GCF_949628215.1. Classification (NCBI taxonomy): domain Eukaryota; kingdom Metazoa; phylum Chordata; class Aves; order Suliformes; family Phalacrocoracidae; genus Phalacrocorax; species Phalacrocorax aristotelis. The sequence goes on from NC_134281.1 coordinate 56,276,951, forward strand.
CACAGTTGGCTGGTATGTTTATTTAAATGGCTCATATCTATCCTGTTAACACATTCCAAATCAAAGTCCACATTATTTATTTTAAAGTGAATTTTGGTCTCCCTCTCTCCTTTGTTTATGAATGTCTCTGTTTCTGACAGCTGACAAAGGGCATGCTGAAGATTTACAGTATCCACAGTGGTGCAGTGGGACTTTCCCCACATAATTTTGCTCTATGTGCCTCAGCTGTAGAGAAAACTCCCTGTTGAGCAGCCTCAGTGAGAGCTGAGCCCTGCAGTGAGGACTGCTTGCCTTGTCCTGGCGTTGTTTTTCCTTTCACAGTGGGGAATTTGCTCTATGTCAAAGCCTAGCAAAAGTGACCATGGGAGAACCTGAAGTCCTTCCTCAGGTGGAGTACATGGGAATGGGGGTGGTACTGGCTTTGGTGTGCTTCACACCCAGCCCAACAGCGGAGTTTCTATGCCCGCTAAGTTTGAAACCAGGCAAAAGGGTCACATGGCTTTAAGTGGGAGTAAAATTTGCTGTACCATATAGGCTTTGTTCATTTATACCACAGTAACTCCACTGCCTTGTTACTGCTGTAACTTTGAAGAGAGTCAGACTAGAGGGTCCTGCTTTCACAAGTCCAAATCCTATCTCTTTTGGCAGGATGCTCTCTTGCACACCAACTGGAATGGAGCAAGGACAGATGGAACAGAGTCCCTGAACTGAAATACCCAGAATCTTTGGCTCCAGATCAAAAATTTATCATTTTTGGCCAACGTCGATCAATATGCTTCACAATTTCCCAGTAGTGGCATGACATGGGGATCTGTGTTGTTCAACAACTTCACATTCTTCCTTTATCATTAGAAACTTGGTGTTCAAAACCCCTGTGAGATGGCTAAGGTAGAGTCATATTCTCTTTCTACTGCACACATGCCAAGAAGGAAAGCTACATATTTGCAATGCAATTCATGTCACATCACCTTTTAGTTTACAGAAATCCTCACTAAGACTATCAACACCAGGGTGGAGAAATACCTAAATGAGCTACCTGTAGGTGAGAACTGCACAGGAAGAGTTCTGGTGTAATTCTTGACCATTCCCAAGCACCAATGGTTAAAATATGCTCAGGCATGCATCATGTGCTTTAGCAACTTCCAGCTCATGGTAAATGAGATTCATGTTCTTTGTCTTTATTCTGCAAAATGTTCACTTATAGATCTAATAACCAGTAGCATCGGACAAAGAGACACTTGTTGCTTGGTTAGACACATGACCCGCCAAAAGGTAAGAAAAAAATAGAAAGACAGACACAGAAAAGCCCTAAGGAGAACAAAAGAACTACGCCAAGAGAAAATATGACACACATACTTTATACATGTTTAATTTCTGTTGTTTTGGTTGGAAAACAGCTGCAGGTGTCCTCTAATTATATCACCATTTTCACAAATATCAACTGTCATATTTAATTTGTTACATTTACCATCCAGCCTCCTCAAACTGCACACTTCTTTCATTACGCATTTAGTGCCAGAGTTTCTAACGTTCAAGCTAACTTTCAAGCTAGTCAATTAATGCATTATTTACAAGTGAAATGTTATTAAAAACAGATTCTTAATTTACTAATGATTTAGTAGACCCCAGGCAATATTTCAATTTGTTTTTATTGAAATTGGAAGAACACTTAGAACAAAGGGGAAAGTAATGTCGAGGATATTTTGGCCTATTTATCTGTGCTGTACTTTCTGTGGTATTATGTCTACCCCTACATCTTCCCTCCCTGTTTTATATTGTATTTTTAATACATAACCTAACCAGTTGCAGCATGATTGAGGGGAAAGGTCTATGAAAAATGAAAAACAGCACAAACACTATTGTGAGTTTTGTTTTTAAAAAGCACCAGGCAGTCTGGAATGACTCAATACACATGTTCACCATACAATACAGCATATTTTGATTTACAGCCCTGTTCTAGCAGCACAGCAGGTTAAGAAGGTTAGAAGTCAAGGGAAATTAAATGTTATTAGCATTCCACCATTGTTGTGCTGTACAAAAGTGAGTATGTAACTTTTCAAATGTATTTTTAAACTCAATTTTGTTCCTGAGGCTTTTAGCTTGTCAGAAACTTTTACGAGCACGTGTGCGCTTCTTTGTCCTTCCCAGTTTTTTGCTCCTTTTCCTTTCCTATCTGTGCCTGTTCAGGATGTTCATTAAAGACCAATCCCACTCCTACCTCCTCTCTTTGCCAAACTGCCGCTACCTACAACAACGCTGTTGTCATTAAAATGTTGACATTTACTCTTTAGGGCCACTTAATACAGGAAATACCTGTGATTCAGTGGCAATACTAATCAGTAGCAAACACTAAGCATCAACATTTGAATGGTGACCGTGATAACTTCGAGATACTTCTCTGTGTTTGTTTTCATGTGGGAATAAACGAAACCAAAGCAGGAGTTCAGGATCAGGTGTGTGTTTTACTCCCACAGCATGGTTTACCAACCACAGATATGCCCAAACCACGCAGCTTCAGTTTGGCTTAAAGGGCAAGTTGCAGGATGCTTGATCTGGGGCTCTGGCACTCCCATGTATGTGAACACCCAACTCAGACCCAGGTGCGGCCATCTTCACCGGGAGATCTGCATGTGGGTAAGGAGGCTGGGGCAGGGCATGTATAATTTAGGTATAGTAGCTCCAGGGATCTTGGTGAGGCTAATGAGGAGGCTAATCCGTGTTTTCAGGGAGCAGATAGGGCCCCAGGTCTGGTTGTTTCTACCCACATAAAGCCTGCATCAGAAGAAACTTTGAATTTGTGGGCAAAATATTACCACACCTAGCTAAATGAGAGCCAACCCAGATAGGTCTACACCACTACTACCTCCCTTAAAGTGACAGGAGAGACAAGACTGAAGCCTCTCTATGCTTCAGGCATTTGTAAAATAGGTATAACATTGCCGCTTTACCTTGCAAAGCTGGTACAAAGATAAATTCAGTAAATATCTGGGATGATCTCCTTTATGATTGGAACAGGAGTCACACCAACCAGGCAGGTGGAGCTGTATCATGCCCAAATAAACCTGATGTATTTGGAAGACCTGTATTGTCACCTCTTAGGTTCGGGTGTGAAGTCAGATGCTGACTACAAAACAACACTTTACTAACAGTGCTACAAGAGCTGCAATCCCTGCTCTGTCTACAAGCACCCCGGGTCCCTGTAGGCTTCTGGCTGCCCAACACAGCACCAGTTGCAATGTACAGGGGGCCAGGTTGGCTGTGCTTGGCCCTCCTGAGTGCCTTGGGGCCAAGCCTTCTGCTGTCTGGGTCCCTGACCACCTGAGGTTCGTTCCCTGTTGAAGGGTCCTGCAAAGATACAGCTATTATCAGAGCTCTGACCCCTGCCTACCTCACCAAAAACTGCTGCTGACCCAATCCATCCCCAGTGGCTGGTCCAGAGGAGGGAGAAGAGCCTCCGGCCAGCACCAACTCAGCTGGCTTAGCTTAGGCGGAGGAGGTAAGGGCTCTAGATTTGCAAGTCCCTACTCTCACTTCTGCTGGTGAGCTGTTGTGCTGGATCATTGCAAAAGAAGTCATCAGAAAGTTTCCGACTTTGCAAAGTAATGTTGTGTTTATTCAACTTTCCAATCATTCCTTTCTACTATCTGTGTTTCACATGCCGTGAAACTGCACTACACTGTGCAATTGAATTAGTTGTACAGTGACTCAAAGGCATTAAACAATGACTTTGATATTTTAAGTACTGTCTAGGAGGGATTTTTAATTCCTTCCTCATAATGAAAAAAGCAACACAAGAAAAAACCCCACAGTTACACAACCCTGAAACATTGATTTTCCTTTCCATCCTGGGTAGACCCCTCTGACACAGAAGAAGAAAAAATATCCTTAAAGCCTTCAGCTTGTTTATTAGCAGAATAAAAATAAAACAAGCATTGGCATTGACACACAATTTTAATGCCACCCAGTAACACAAGAAATAAGTCCCTGTTCTTATTCTACCTTCTAAGTTCACAGCATGTACTAGGAAGGTGAATCCTACAGGAGCTTTCCAGGTGCTGTTGAGTCTATGGGTAGAGATGTCCATCCTCCTCCAGCTGCAGCTATATCTGCTGAAATGGCTGCTGCCCCAGACATGGGGCTGGTTAGCAAAGCTCCGATATTGGAATTGTTCAGGACAAACCAATTCATTGTGATTGAGACAGGTTAGGGAGTGCCACACAAACGGCTTAGCTGGCAACTTGGAAGGAGTTGCTAACTTTTGGCAAAGGTGTGTTGACAAGCTGCTGGACGGAAGATAGCCCCACTGCTGGCACATCTACAGATGGAAGAGGATAGGCATCGAGCCTGAACCCCCCGCTAGCTCCCCTAGAATGCCGGGGAGAGGGAAAAGAGGAGACAGCTGTGCTTGTGCTCACTTGGCCAGCAAGGTCACCAGGGTGGTGCTGAAGCAAACAGCTGCTGCATGGACCATGGGGCTGAGATGAGCCCCAAAATGCCACCTTCACCTCATAGACAGCAAGGGGATCAGCTGCCATGATGGCCCAAACTGCACCGAAGGAAAGCCAGTTCTGCCACTGACAAAAGACTCTCCAGATGGGTTCTTGCTGGAGACTGTGCTGAAAGTGGGGGTGAAAGAGGGAAAAATGAGTGAAGAAATGCTGTGAAACTATTGGCATTAGCTGCTAACAACACAGGGCCAGGCACCTACGTGATGACTCACATCTGACAATAAATACATGAATAGATGTTGAAAGCTTGTTTGACTTTCACAAAGGGGTTTAAGCAAACATTTGTTTGTTCATTAGTCTTGAGCAACACTTTTATGGCAGGAGATGCATTAAACCTTAACATATATCTGCAAGCGAGATATTTGGTTGCTTTACAGATTAAGACACAAAGCAATGCACACTGTTTACACAGAATGGCCTTGAAACACCTGTAATGGAGTGAGATACAGTTATTAGACACTGGCACTGTGAATCTTCATTCTCTTGAAGGTTAGTTGGGATGCCATGTCTCTGAAGATAAAGCCTTAAAGGGCCTGGTTCTGCTGCTGCTTATGTGCCTACATCAACTTTCAGATTCCTTGGCTAGTTTTAAAAAGCAGATAAATGAAATCTGCTTCATGAATTAAACTATAATGGTGTATGGGAAAGTCATTCCCTGTTACAGCTGGTGCTGTAGAGCATGTACCACTGCTCACAAACTCCTCAGGACAGATCACAGCACAGACGGGTCTGTCCTGCCTTCGGAAAATGTAATTCAAGTAGGAAATTCCTTCCCCAAATATCCTGAGCTGACAGCACCACAGCCACAACAATTTTGTATGTTAAAACATTGCCATGGTATCAGACGGCATGGCCAAAAAGCACACATCAGCCTCCAGAAGGCATCTGTGTGTGGGCAATGCCATCCTTACAGGCCTTTCGTGCTCACTGGAGCCCGGGCCAGCCGCCTACTGGCCCGTGTCCTGCCTCAAGGCAGAGCAGCTGGTGGGCTGCGCTCGGGTCACTCATTGAGCTCTGACTTGGGAGTGTTACAGCATCTGGAAATCGGGAAGACACATCATGACTTATTTGGTGGCTGCAGGAAAAGGGTAAATCTGAAGTCACTAAGAAGAGCTCCCTCCTTTAGGGCTACTTTGTACCATTGATAAGGTGTTCCAGCAAAAGACAAACTTGGATCGATACATATTTTCAATATACAAAGCAGACTGGGAAGATGTTGTAACCGAATCCTCAGTGATGTAACACTGACTTCAGCGTAACTATCCTGATTTATACCCGTCAAAACATATCTATTCTCAAGTGAACAAGTTACACTTCGTCTGCTCTCTCCGGGTAGTTTTTTCTCCCGTGAGCAGCGCTGCATGGTGTAATGTTAGATGTGATGAGGGTCAGCACTAACATAATCACAGACCTGAGGTCTCCAATTTATGTCCCTCTGTGTCTTCACCTCATCTCACCAAATGATAACATAAAAGGTTACGACGTGCAAAGCAAAAAGCTTTGTTAACTTCCTGAACTTGAAAATATTATGTTCCTAAAATTATTGCAAGCGCAACTTACTTGACATCCAATACAGCTGATATGAATGGGAGATGGCATGCAAATATTTCACAATAGAGCGGCACTGTTATCATAATAACTGTATGCATGTATTTTGTATGACAATGAAACCTGTACATTACTTGATTTGGTATAAATAATCTCGGTATTTTAGATGTACACTAGTGATACTGGAGAAAACTTCTGTTTGGGGAGAAATGATGAGCAGTATCTTTCAATATCCCTGTGCACCTATGGCAGTGAAGAAAGGGATTTTGTCACTGAAGCCATTGAACATTGACTGACAATATCTTCTACTTCACTCTGCCTTCTACATGGAAAACCTGCTCAAAATCAGCCCATAATGACCATATTCTCCTGCAATCTGGTGGCAAAGCTGATGTAGAAGAGAGATCTGCCCCCACTGTATATCCTGCTGACTTCATGACCATTAATACTTAGGGTGGCCACAAACCTTGTGGTGAGAAATTGCAAGAAATTTCATAGAATAAATGTAATTGTTGGCATGAGAGAATTTCTAGGTGGTCTCAGCCAGATCCTCAATCTAATGGTACATGCTGTGGAAGCACAGCAGAAACTTTCACTGAAAGCTGACAACATCAGTCAGGCGTATTGCTTCCCTTCGGGGCTGTGTTACAAGGACTATCCATAATAGGCCAATGCCGGCTTCAGAAGGCTTGGGACTGCAAATTCTGCTGTGGCTCTTTTGTCTTATAGCTGCTAGTGCTAATTTTATAGCTTAGAAAGCACAGAGAATCATACATTGTGCTCAGAAAAGAGGAAAAAGAAGAGCCCTCCTTTTTCTGCACTTGAATACAACTGTGGAATGTGCAAGTCTCAAAAAAGCAAACCATCCTGAAAAGAACTTCTACTCATTAAAGAAAAAATAAGAAACTCTTGCATTTTGTTTTTCTGCCTTCTCTTGCTCCTTCCTATATGCAGCTCCATGTCTCTCAACATCTTCCTCTGAACCTCTGATTCTTCCTTCTTAATGGTATTCCCCTTCCTCGAACTTTCTCTAGAGGTGAGCCCAAGGCAGGCTGTAGAGCTGAAAAACCCTGAACTTGATAAACGTGGATTTGCATTGAAATGTACGGCACTGGCCACTTCCGCTTTGCTCTTGCAAACATGACAGCCAACTCCATCACTTGGTAAGATCAACCCTTATCTCTGCATTTCCTGACTGGACCAGAACTTTACTCTGCCTTGAGTGCTGCTGCTGTAGATATTCAATAGCTGTGTCAGTCTTTCCTCAGGCCTCTTCATGCCCAGCAGTTAAGCCCTATACATGCTCGGACATGAGCTCTACACAGAGGTGCAAAGTCTTAAGATAAAAATCTGGAATTCACTCCTAGCCAGCACTTGGTAGGCGAGCTGATCACCACTTTATTGCCCTGGCACCAGGGACAACTGGGTTTTGCTGGTTGGGAGAAATTGAAATGGTATAGGTGAAGACTGCAAGGAGAGGCTCCTGCTCTAGTAGTAGGACCGCACTCAACTTGTTGTGCCGTTACAGGAAAAGAGGAGCAAGGTGGCTTTTAGGGAGAGCCTCAAACTTGGAAAAAAGGGCAGCTCAGAAAAATGCAGATGCTTTCCTGAAGAAGGGGAGCCCAAACCGTAGAGTTTAGATGAAGATCTGAAATTCTCCGAGTTTGAGAGTGTTTGGATGTTAGATGTTTGTCTCATCTCTGTTGCTTTTCTGACTCAAAATATACTGATGCTTCCTGAAAAGTAGTCCAGCTGGGTCCTGCTAGAAGCGGATTCTCAAATGCATAGTTTAAAAGCTGAAATGGCAATATTTAGAAACAGTCTGAGGAGGCTGCAGGCATGTCTCAACAGAGAACAGAACAGGGTCTTAGCAAGCCTGAATCCTGTGAAGGATTGTAGGAGGGCAAGCTATGAGATGGTCAGGCACCGTACCAAGTTAACTCTGCTACACCCACTTGCTTGTCATTTGCTTTGAAACTCAAGAAAAAAGGACTAATAGCTGAATAGGGGAACTCTGTCACCCAGACAGGGGAGTGGCCTCCTCCACTGGACTATCATTCCTTTTTTCTTGTTGGTTTTGATGCCATTTAGCATTTAAACAGGTGGCATTTGAGAGGAATCAGTTTCTCCAAACACTGTACCTTATATATTGAGTACCAAAAAGTTATTTCAAGGGCTGTGTTGCTATGTGATTGCAGAAACAGCAGTGCAGGGAGAAATGTCACCAATAAGAGCCTTTGGAAAATAGAAAACATTTAGCTGTCGTGAGATTACTTCTCTCTTTCTGTTTTCATTGTTTAGAAACATATAAAACGACTGTGGTTTATATCTACACTTTTGATAGGTTGTGTGACTCACACTGTGATTACAGCAAAAATATCAAAGAGGGAAAATATACATAACCCGTGGTTAGGATTAAATGTGGGTCGCAAATAATCAGTGTTTACAGCACATTTAACCTGGGTGCAGTACAGTTTGTTCACATTTTATTTGAGACTGAATATCCAGTATTGTGTTTGGAGTAGTAAGTGCACCACTGACATCAGCAAGGACAGGACTCACCTGCTGAATGCCAAACAGTTTTGCTGAGCTCAACAGTCTGGAGGTTCACAAAACAAGAAGCGTTTCTTGCCATAATTAAACTGCAAAAAGCATTTGCTTAAAAAAAAAGTTTTAATTACAATTGGCGTTTCCAATCCCAGTGCTGGAGGCGTTTGTCTTACTGAAAATTGATGTCCTTCATGGCACTGGCAATAGACAAACCCAGTGGAAAAGCCCGTAAACAAGTTTCTAGGCGAATTTAATATTGGTTTAACCACTGGAGAAAGCATTCTGGTTGTTACCCTATTATTAAAACAGGTTGGAAGAGGATTCACACACTCTCTTCTGCTGAGTTCATTGTCATATGGTTGGCATCACAGACAACATCATTCTTCAGCAACGTGGCCACTTCCAGCACTAAGCACACAAACGCCAATTGTACCTGAAAACTGCTTTTCAGTTCTACTACCCATATGAACATTTTGTAGTTTATTTGTGATGAAAGACAATTCTTTTCTAAGAACAATAGAACTATTGGTCCAAGCAAAAGAAATGAAGCTGGGAACCAGCTTTTCAACTCCATTTGAATTGTCAAATAGACTGCTGAGTGCTTACTGTTAGGCATACTTAGGCCCTATTTGAAGGCATGAATATTAGAAACTCACTCCAGGCCGCACATCAAAGAACCTGTGCCCGGGTAGGGCCGATGAACACTTACATTGACTTGCCAGCTCCAAAAGTACACAGATGAATGCTGTGGCTGAACTGCGTGCCGCTCTGCTGCCCTCGGCTTCAGCTCCAGAGGCAGATCCCAGCAGACTCTGCTGGAGCTCTGACACCAGAGGTGGCAGGTCAGGCACTCTGGATGCCAACTCTGAGTAAAACCATTTCCATAGCCCAAAGTCCTGAAAAAGGGTCTGAAGAAGAGGCCTTGGGCTTATAAGTACACTCAGTATGCGGCCAATATTAAAGAAAAGATTATTAGGTCTTCTGCAGCATCCAGCTATGGAAGTCTAGGTGCTGACCAGAATAAAGATGGGTGACAATTTTCATCTTTACATTTATAGCTTTCCTCCCTGTGATAGAGATCTAATCAGGACTGAAATGAATAAGACATGATGCAATACATTAGTTACATATGCATCTGATACAGCCTGGCTGATTCATTAGATGGGGTGAAGAGGTTTGGGGATAGAAAGACTCTCCCCAGTGCTCATGTTGGCTCCCCTCCTCAGGGGCCACACTCGGTGACTCTCCGTCGGAAAGCACTGTGGCACAGAGCTAAGGCTGCATTCCTTGTAGGACGGAGCCCATCGTGCACTGCAGGGGGGAGGAAGGGTACAGAGGACTGGCAGATGGCAATCTCCACAACTTAATGACATCTCCACAACTTCCTCATCTCAACTTTTTTATCCGGGAGCTGTTCTTTGATCTGTGGCTATCAATTAAAAAAAAAAAATTGAGTAAATTAATTATTGTCTTTTATACCAACTACTGGACCAAGGGCAGGTAATCAGGTTGGTTTTGGCCTCACCCATTGGGTGTAACATAAAACATACAGCATAAATATATGGACTATTTTGTGTTTTAAACAAATTTTCTGGCATGGTGCTCTCACAAATTAAGAAGCAACATCTGTACTAATCGTAATTCCTACAGAGCACATTTTTAAATGAGACACACGCGTAGGGTTTTATGCAATCTGGCAATGGAACCGATTGTACCTGAGTTACCTGGCCAGTAACGGCTGAGCAATCGGATAATGTGATGGATTAACATTTCTTAGAAGAGATTTGGCTAAACAAATGTCAATGGCAAAAAGAAGCAAGGCAATGTGATCAGCCCACAGACATGCTCTCTGAGGCAAACAAGCGAATAAATTACTCATGGCCCAGTTGTAATCTCACTACTGATCTCGGCTGGATTTGGACGAGTACTGTAGCCTAAAACTGACCTACTTTAGGAGAGACTCAGAGAGGTGAGGCCTCTATGTCCTGTTACCAACCCCTTGGGACAACAGTCTCCCTTTTTAATGTTTTCTATATGTTTTAAAGAAGCGCAGTGCCTGGAGCCTAGTGTACAGAATCAGTTCTACAGTAACATGCCAGGGATTGTGTTTGACAGAGAAAAAATAACATATCTAAGGAAGCAGGTTTCACTTGTGGGCTTCTGAGGTTCACTGTAATTCGCAATAAGGAAAAATATATGAAAAACAGCTTAGGTTATACCCTCAGCAGGTGTAAACAGGTGTAACATCACTGCCGCTCCAACTCATAATTCAGAAGACAACCTCTTCCACATTTTTAAAGTTCTGATATTAGCCCACTGTTATTCTGAACATATTAATCTACACACTTCACCACATCATTTTTGAGTTTGCTACAAACACTGTCATTTCTGCCCAGAATTTCTACCCAGAATTTTTACCGAGAGGCTAATCTGGACCTGGGATGGGTTCCTAGCTACATGCATTTGAACTTCATTGTTCAAACAAATTAAACTGGATTAAGCACATCCTGCTAATTTATGGGGGGGGGGGTGGGGGTGGGGAGCAGTTCTGCTGCTAGGGGACTGCTCTGCTGCATTGCAAGAGTTGTGGCCCCTCTGCCTTGACACTTGGAGACAATTTATACTGTCTGTTTCACCCTTGGAGAGACTCACAGATGGTCTGCATGATACCCCATATTGGTTTTATGATAAATGGATATAATGATTGTGCTACAGTAAATGATATACTGCTTCCAAGGACAGAAGAGCTTCTGTAAGGTGCACCTACCACTCAGCCCTTTTCACTTTTCTTCATCTTCTTTTTTTGTTTTAGTTTTGATTTCTTTTCTTTTTTCTGTCTTGGTTCACCCTGTGACCTTATCCTTCCGGAGCTTTGGGATCTCTTATTTCTGCAGATTCTGTTACTTCTTTTGCTCATTTTGTAGATAATTTATTGCAATCTTTATACTTGAAAATATGCAAAAGCATCTTTTAGGCCTTTGGGTGGTTCTTCGCTACGACTTTGGGATCCAAATGGTCTCACACAGTTAGTCACGAGCTCCACCTCACTTAATACCCCTACCTAACTTTCAGGCTCTGCTTTGTATCTTGTTTAATGGCATTTCTATGTTCATAAAGAAGGCCTAAATGCTTTTTTGGGGGATCTGACAGCTTTTCACTTAGGGACATGTAACAACAGAAAGGGAAAGCAAGAGAAAATCATGCAGTAACCCCATGGGACGTGCCCGTTCACCAGGCTCTAAACCAAAAGCTATGGCACAGTCTGGCTCATTAAGAAGCACAACAAGGAATAAACCTGACGATAACTTTAAACTTCTTACTGAGGAACACGGCAGGGGTAGCAATGGCTGTTCTCTCCAGAAGAACATGCAGCTCTCTGCATTAAGGAATATAAATCCATTATCAAAATCACCCTTTTCCAACGGGTGTAGATGCCCAACAACACCAGGTAAAGTCTGATATGGACAAAACAGAGCCCCTCACTCCTCCCACAGGTGGTCTGTGGCAGCAGGCAGGGTGGGATGGCTCTTTGCCAGAAAAAAACCCAACCCCATTCCTTCTCCTGGTCCACAATGTACTGTGCCAACTTTGGGAGCCCCCTGCACCAGCTCTAGTGCGCAGAGTAATTGCTGTTCAGGAAACAACCTATGCTGCGATCTCTGAGGCACGCATTCTGCTCAGAAAGGGGATTTGCTGTGGTCTGCAGCCCCCCGAAACTGCCAAGCTGCCTGTGGTACAGCGCATGGAAGGTGCTGAGTTTGTCATCCCCGTCTAGGATCAGAAGTGCCCACAAAGTCTGCCAAAAGCAAATGAAGAGTTGGCAGAGCTTGGGGAGAGTGGAAGTTTATATGAATCACATCTTTATTTGTGAGAAGTTTGAGGAAGAACATGATGTCAGGTTAAAACATGTTCGGAAAGGAATGTAGCTTGCAGGACTAAACTGAAATTAATGTGTGCCTCCACAAACCCTGCTGCAGTTCTTGGCTCCTGTGACTGGAAAAGGGGAGTAAGGACAGTTCTAGAAATACAAAACTATAGTTCGAATGCTGCCAACTAACATTGTGGTGCACGTATGGGAGAAATAAGAGGGCTGAATATTCAGAACTCTAAGAAACCCATACTAATATTTTTACTGTGATTTTACACATTTTTTTCAAACTACATTCAGACCGCAAGATGCTTGTACTGTTACTAATAAGCAGTAATGATCCAAAAAAGAGCCATCCTACTAATAAATTCCACTGCCTTTTTCTGGCATTTCACAGCACAGGAAGGCTCCTATAGTTGCTGTCACCTTATCTACTGGTAACTAAGAACACTTGTTGCTGATTTATGGATTCCTTTTTTTCAAAATAGTTGCAGAGAGAACGAGAGAGGATGCTAGGGAAAGCTTCAGAGATAATTCTATAAGGAATTGACAAGAAGAGAGGGAGGAAGAGCTTTCTCTTCATGAGAGATAATACAGTTTTCTCATTCAAATAAAGTTTTTTGTTCAAAGATAAAAGAAAGCAACTCTCAGATACTAGAACCGTATCACCTTACACATGTACAGGATAGTATGCATTTAGTCCTCTACAGCGAAAAGGAGCTGGGAAAGGTGCATGAGGCAGTTGCTTTTCCCATATTCTGTCAACAAATCACAAAGGAAAATCCAGGTGACAAAATCCCAGCCCAGTTATCTTTTCTACAGAATATTCTTTTATTAAGCAAAAGTTTGTGTTCGCCTTTTTTTTTTTTTTAATTTAAATCTACAAAACATGGGTTTTGAACCGCTTGCATGAAGCTCTGGGAGTGTCCCTTTCCTAAATTTGTCCACATTAAACTTTGAAAACACTGATGTGGGAATGATCCATAGAAAGAAGAGCCTGTGTTTCATTTTGCCCATAAATGGAGCTGGATGCATGGCACTGGATTATGTGGAATGTGCATGGGATCCTGCTTACACAGCCTGTGCACAAACCCCAAATGTTTGCAGGCACAGTTGAAAGTGAGCTCTGCTCAGAGCGGGTGTTTCTCTTCTGTATGTAATGCCATGGGAATGCCAGTCGTATTAGTAATTTTACATCACAGCAGACTGATATTGCATTAAAACTCCTCTGACGTGAAGAACAGTCCTGGGATAAGATGATGTGCAGGATGTCTTTCAGAAAAGCACGGTTTATTCTCTAGCTTCCCCCCTCCCTTTTTTTTTTACAGATAGTCTCGCTGAACTTATCATGCGGTGGTAGCTGGATGGCACATTAACGAGAACATTCATAACGCGGAAAACCTCACGTTGCTGAATACTGAAGTTACGGGTCTGAAAGGATCTGTTCCCAGAAAGTCATAGCTATCTTTCCATTTGCAGAGAACAGTCTGTCTAATTTTTCAGGGACCTTGAATTGAATTGTGACTTTTCTTAAATAGCTTTGCCTGTTTGACCTCAATCCCAGTTTACACCAATATTTCTGGAAGGCTCATTCTCTCTCACTTGCATTATAGTTCAGCACAGTAAGTGATTTAAACTTCTTCTGATTTGATATAGATATGACTTAGCAGATGTGGCAACATGCTCTGCTACATTTCTTATATCTGCACTCTTGTTTCTCCTAAAGCACAACATGTACAATAGGGCAATCTAAATAATCAGTGCTATTATTGCTCTAAAATACCATCTGATTGGCACAGAGATGTTAAGGTGCAGATTTCATCCTGAGCTCCTTATCTCTCTGTGTCCTTGACCACGGAGCTGGGACACCAGGGGCAAGACCACTTCCACAGCAGTACTCTCATGTAAGCTGTGGAGGAACTAGTCATTTACTAAACAATATCCCACCACTGAACCCTCCTGGGTACTGTTCCAGGTTGCCCTGAACAGCAACGGAGTGGATATCGTGGAGGCAGGTAATATAAAATGGAGGTTTGAGAATGGCTCCAAGCAGCCAAGCCCTTTTCCCCACTGCAGTTAAGGCTGAATAGAAGATCATTCTAATCCTCCTTAAATTGCTGCACAGGTGTTACAATGCCTGGTTTACAGCTACTCCTACTTGCCCTCCTCCAGTGAACTATACCCTTTCCTGAAGTGCACCTGGGCTCACAGCACTTGAGCACACAAAACCTCCTGTGAAAACTCCCAGCAAACAAACACTGTATACAGTAATCCAGAAGGAATAAACCTAACAGTTACTGCTTGATATTTGAACATCGTTTAATGAGTGCCCAGAATTCATCTGTAAATGCACATTGTTAATTTAGGGCCTGCTATTCATTAATTAGAGGCTTAGTGGCAAGTGCCATTGAGCTATCTGCAATGTTTAAGGTTACATCAAGCCCTAGTAAATGGTTTGCTGATAACAAGATGCATCCATCTTCATTACTTGGCCACTCCTGTCTGAGTTTGCTCTGCTTCCTGTAAGGGCTATGTCACTTGGAACTGAAGAATTAAACTTTTATCCAAACCAGATTTTGCACTTTCACCTCTTTTTATTCCTTGAGTAGTTCCAATTTATTTTACTTAAATGACATTGGATTACCTAACATGGAGAGGAGCAGTAACTTAACCTAAAACAGTCTGCAGATCTTTAGTTCTGGGATAGAGTGTTGCAGTGGGTTAACATTTATAGAAACCATTACATTTATATTTCATCTGATACCGTCTCAGTGTAAAGAAATAGTTTCTCATTTTTCTTCTCATAAGGTTACAGCTAAGATAGGATAAAAAAACAGAGGAATACAGGAAATTAATTTTAAATCTGAAGAATAAATATCCCTTTTTGTTAAAGTTTACTTTTGCAATGTTACGCTCTCAAAATATATATCATTCAAGGCAATCATAATTCAAGTGAAATAATTCACAAACAGCATGAAGACATTTCCTCGTAAATCCTCAGCTATACACATGTCTGTGTGTGTTCATCCAGAGCAAGATCACTGCAGCTAGTCTTTCCCTACTTCCTATTAAACGTGCTCTATTTTAAGCAATAACGCTACTGCCTGGGTCTAGGGAGATGTAGTTGAACCTAATCATCAACTTTGTGAACTCACTGTTTTCCTTTAAAACTACAAGTATGAGAACTTAAAATAGGAAACCAACCTCTTTTGGCAGATGGTCTTTTTAAGTAGCTGCTGCTAGATAGATGTAATGATACCTGGCGTGGTTGTTTAACACATTGGGGTGCTCACAGGTATAGCCTTTTGCTCTCATGAACCATAGTTCAATTTTAAGCATCACTGCTTGGGATAGGTAATTGTAATCACAGTGGAAAGCAAGCTTCTGGATGTTGATGTTTAAACTGCATGTGTATTAGGAAGGGAAGAGGAGGAGAGGATGTAATGATAGCTCAAGGGAGGGTACCAGAAAACCCTTATGCCATTGAGTTGGCACACTTATCACAGACTGGCAGTATAGACGGCAGCTTTCCCTGGGGAAAAGCCTTCCAGGGTGTTACTGCTTGGCATGCACACTGCCAGCTGGTTCAGAAAGTGTATATACTTTCTCACATGTAAGCAAGTAAAGGAAATGCCAGCTGACACGGGGCAGGCAGGCGTAGGGACCATGGCTATGGCCAGTGCAGCACTGAACTTGCTCGGCCAGGTTGGGGATGCAAAGAGCACATCATTGAATCCAAAGGTGTTGTACTGCACGTGAGATATCCATCTCCCACCCCTGCCATCTACCCCCGACAGCTACCAAACTGTGGTCAACAGCAACTTTTACATTTAAAATCAAATTCCAGGAGGGTTAGTTGTATTCATGAATCATTCTTCCATTAGCCTGCATCTTCGTTAGCTACTAAATGAGAAAATAAAACTGAAAGGGTGGGGGGGAAAGACAAAGCAGGCATAAAGCTTGCTTTGTAACATTTAGACACAAAGTTATCTACATTATCCATGATTGAAACAGACAATCTTAAGCTGAGTATTTCTTAAATTTACCAGAAGGATGAGCTGGACTCTTGAGGTAAGTGCTCTTTGAAGCTAATGTGCTACTGTACAAAGAAAGCTTTTTTTTTTCCCCTCTTTGCAAAGATAAAGCTAATATAGTGGTGGCACAGGCTACAATGCTGCCACTGAAATGGAGGCCAAAGCTGAAGGTTCTTTGCTAGCAGAAAGCTAGGTAGAGGTATTTAAAATTTTTTATTATTATTATTATTCAAAGAAAAATTCTGTTCTAGCATCCTAAGCTATACATGCAGGTCTCTGCATAGCAAATCACTCATCTGTCCAATTTCTATTATTCAATATTCCATTAAAAATATCAGAGGAGGAAGAAGAAAAAACTTTGGGCACCCTCAGGTCAAGGCGATTTTTAAAAAGGTTAAAAGCTGTTCAGAAGGGTTACAGTATCCATAAAGGCAAATGAGATTATATTTAGAGACTGATGGAGAAAAAGCAATAATTGAGATAAAACGTTACTGTCTCAGAAAGGTTTAGGCTGAGGAAATGCTGATATTAAAGCAAAGAAATTGAAAGACTTACAGATCAGCCATCACATCAAAGACAGCAGAGGATTTAATTAAATTTGCAACAATTATGTTTACTTTTAATGTTTACTAGGTTTTTTACTTTCTTCCATCATTGTTCAGTTAAATATTTTTGTAATAACTTGGGGAATACTGTGATTGTGTGTCTCCAACCACCAGCTGTCAACTGCTGACCTCTCTGTTCCCTGCATCTGTAATGTTACAAGCCTTTGTCCTGGAAAGAGTTATGATGTTTCAATCAAATACATTGTGAAGTTACAAAACCCATAACATGATATGGATAATGACTGCCTGGATACACTTATAAAATATATTTTAGAACCCCCCAGGGAACAGAGATTGGGGAAAAAAAAAATCACAAACATTACTCTCTGCTGTTTGCCACTAATTGAATGAGTGATCATTACACGAGGTGAGTGTTGAATGTGAAGCCTGCTGTTAAGGTGTATGGTAAATAAAATACACCGAAGCCCAGAAACACAAACCAGCTGGGTCAAAACATTGTTGAGGCCCTGAAACACAAGCCATAAAAGTATCCTGAGTGCTGAGCTGGGCAGAGGATCTCTATTTAGCCCACATGATTTTGGTATTGCAACTTATTGAGAAATTACTATTTGGATTTCCAACTCTGCCCTTTTCTCTGCTGTGACTTTTACCCAAGATTTACTAAGTCTCAGAGGCTGTAGTAATTATTGCCAAAGGGAGTCGTGATAGAGAATTGTTTCATACCCAGCCAAAAAATCACAGCAATAGCCACCAAAGTGCTGTATTTGTCTTTTCTGTCTGTGACTCAGGAGCTTGTTCACGTGCTGGGACACCTACAGTCTCTTGACAGATCCAACCAGTTTCTTAAAAACTGAGGAATATGACAAGCAGGTTGCCTAGAATACAAATGCCCAAACTAACACACAGGCCAGTTGAAAGTGGTGCAAGGCTTGATGCACAGCTAAAAGCCATTTGCCCCTCTGCCTCCTCACGGTGCCACAGTTGGCCATTGCCAGTAGCATGACTTGCCACAATTGCTGCTGTGTAAGAAGCAAAGCAGCAAAACACAGGTTAGAAAACATCTTATAATTAAAAACTTGTCAAGCTTAGCCATTCTCTGTATGGAAAGGACTTTTAAATGGAGAGTGACGTCTCCGGTGTTAAATCCCCCCTCCCTTCTTTTTCATATAGGTGCAAACTGATTTTCACACAGATACTACTCTGCATGTTGTGTATTGCTCAGGGTCTCTTCCATTTGAACATCTCATGATGGGCCAATCTGCAGTCTCCAGAGTGGGTGATCGGCCTCACTCACTTGGGATTTATTCTGCTTACTCCCTGAAAAGCCAAAACCTTTGGGACAGTCATTAGGAGAATGACAAATGGTGAATACAAATTGTCCGCCTTTAATAAAGAATTTTCAGAGAAGTCATTCATGTCAAAATGTCCCGTGGCCTGCAATGTGCTTGTGAGGGGCTACCACAAAAAGGATCCTGGCTGTCTGAGTAATGTGATGAAAAGACACCAATGCCATGAATTCACCACCTGTGTTGGAAAAAAATGTTTGCACATTCCTTTTTATATTATTTGTATCTGTTTGTGTTAGGCTTTTTCCCTGTTACCCTTTGTGAAGGTGTCCAAGAGCTTGGCTGAAGGAAATTTCTTTTATATTAAAAAAAAAGTTGTTAAAATGACTTTCTGAACTTGCATGCTTTGTTTTATTTCAGCCTCTGGGGTTTTCAAACAGGTGAGTTACCATCTACCAAAATCATAAAGAAATAAAAATGATATAGAAAAAGAGCTATGAAACATGTTTCAAAAGAAGGGACAAACCAAGAAAGAATTGCACAGGTCTGTAAATTATCATTTTAATTTGGGACCTATGACAACCTTGACAATGCCCCTTTATGTCTCTCTCTATTGTGTCTATTTATATCATGCCATTTTTATTTACTGTTCATCTGGCAAATAAAGCTTGTCCCCAGCACTCAGAGTGCCAGGCTACAGAATTGCTGTAAGTCTCCTTGGAGCGGTGTTCAGCCATGGGTAAACTAGTCCTGCAATGAGATGCTCCCTATTCTCCCTCGAAGATCCAGAAGGAAGAAACTCATTGCTTATGCTGCAGTTTTGATAACCTAACTGGCAGAACAGTTATTCAAATTTTAAGCTTCTAAATGCAGCAAGATCAACCTGGCCATCCACATAAATAATTTTGACATGATAAGTATGCGAGTGCGATGATAACTGATAAGTGAAGCAATTACCTTGCTTTTTTGCATTATATTAAATGAAGATTCTGATAGAGTAATGAAAAGAGACAAAGCAGACAAAAAGGCAGCTGTAGAGCTTTTGGGCACTGTGTTATCTCTATTATACCATATTGAAATAGAGAAGCTATCACCAATCATGCTTCCTATGTAACTTCTAGCTTCTAACGGTGAACAATGAATAAATTGTCACAAGACAGTAACTGATAAATTGGGATTGGCAGTGCTTTCTAAAAGTGTAAATAAACTTATCAGCCCCCTCACCCGCCCCGAAAGGCAGTACAGTTTGCAGAGGATTTTTTATTTTGGTATGTTGTAGCTTGCTAGGTCTCCTTTCATTTACCCACCTCAATTGTCCTTTGTTTGGCCATCGGTTTTAAGGAGCCACTTCAGCATAAGAGTTTACTCCAGCACCAGCATTCTTTTTGTGGTGTACTACAGAGCACTTTGCTTTTGTCCCTATGTGTTTTTTACTTCGGCTGTTATCCTCCTCTCCTAATTCCTGCCATTCCAATTAGAAGCTGCTCTAATTATATGTTTTTATGCTGGCTTTTATTGCATGCAGAGGCACACAAAGATATAAATAGCACCTCCAAGCAAAGGTGCCCAGTTCTTAGTTTCTAAGAACAACTTTGCAGACATTGAGTACCTCATGGATTAATTAGGGTTCTCCAGAACTCTGCGATTTCTTTCCAAAGACCAATCCCAATTCTTTCTGAGAAGAGATTTTGCTACTGATTTTGGCAGGATCTGGCCCAGCATTCTTTTTGGAGGGGGATCATGTGCTGAAACTGATATTTGTACATTGCATCCTTTCAAGACAAGGCACAAATGGAGGGGGAATGTCATTCCCTTGTTAAAATTAATTAAGTAACCTAACACCGTACATCTGGGGAGAGGACAGAAGGGAAAAGGAAGTTCTCCTTGTTCTCTGTTTACTGTTTAAGCCCTGCTGCATGCTGCAATAGCATCACAGTGCTGTTACTAAGGCCTCCGATGCTCTGCAGCCAGCTGGGCCTAAAAGCAGTGGCAGAGCTCCTGCTCTGTGGGGTTCATTGCTTTGGGATGACCGCATCATATTCCCGGTTAGAAACTTGTCACGCGTTTTAAACTTTTTAAACTTACCTTACCTATACTGGACAAGCCAGGGAGTTTGGAGATCTTGCTGCCAACGTGCCAGAAACCCAGTACAGCATGGGAAGCGGTTGAAAATTTTGGAATGGAGAATGGACACAACTTCCTTCCCTGATGTCAGGAACCACGGAGGGGATCTGTAAACCAGCAAACTCTGACAGCAAGTATCTGTCACCCTTAAGCTTCCCACCCTGATATCTGCAGCCGAAAATCTCTGATAAGGAAGGCTAAGCATACTGACAAACTATAGTCCCCACTGAATGGCTCTGCATTGCCGTTATTAGACTCCAGGATTAATGCTCCACAAGGGTGTATTGTTCTTGCACGTTGTTTACTTATTCAGAAAGAGTTTTTGGTTTGGAAGTCTGTGAAAATCAGGCAGATCACAAACCAAATTTTACTTCATGAAAATGAAAGACTGTTTTTCCTGCTATTTTATAGGAGTTGGTGGATTATGTGGTAAATTCTGTGGCTGTGGAACCACATTTTAAAAAACCCAACTTTGACTACTACCTATTGTTCCGCAGGATCAATTGCTCAGATCCATCTCTCACCGAAGTCAATGTCGAACCTCACACTGAATTCAATGTTCCTGCTACTTATTTCAAAAGAAAGCATTTTAATTGACTTGGAACTATCCAGGCACACATACATCTTGCCTATGTAAACACATTTTTGTTGCTGTAATTCCCACTATCTGTTTCCACCTGTAACGTTTCTTTACCTATATTCTCATTCTGCATTAAATTAGCAAAAACTTGTTGTAATGAGAGTGGGGTTTCGCAAAAGTTCAAGTTTCAGGTTTGGGAAAGTATGAAAATGTATTATGAGCCCTTTGGGTGCTAAAAGAGAATGCAGCTTCACTGGGAACAGACCATCAATCAGCGTAAGTTGAGGCAGTCCTGTCCTCCCCCCAGATCCTGGCTGTACAAGGGCTCACCTTACCACACTTTGGCCTGACCAGGGAACTGACCTGGCGGGAGAGAAATCTTTCCTTCGGGCTGGGTTGGTTTCCAGCAGGACCAGTGCCTGTATCTGTCTCAGCTGTGCAGCCACATGAGCTGCAGCACCCATGCAGGGGAGGCGGCAGAAGGGCACGGCTGTGGGTGGGAGGGAACACCCCCTTTGACAGCTGCCTGCTGGTTTGATGACCCAATTTAAGCCTCGGATCAGATCACACTTAGGATCACGGCCTCTGACAGAACTATGCTTTGAGGAAGTGGAATATGTGTAAAGAGGGGACAAAAGGAATAAATAAAAGAAAATCTTGCCTCCTTTTTCATCAAAACTGTAGTGAGCCTATCAGCTACTGTACCGTATCACATACCTGAGCTAGGATGCTCTGCACAGACTACGCGAATATTCTTTTTGCTCTCCTGAGTTTCATCATGCCGTATCTCGGCTGCTAACTGCACTATGCTCACACACCCAGCACTGCACAAGACCTAGATCAGCCACCCTGAGCCAGGTAGAGCGAGTAACAGTGAGGGTCAATGCTCTTCCCCAGCTGTCCAGAGCAATTTACAGGCTATTTCCTAGCAGTTGCCTGGAATGCCAATGACATACAACCATTAGAGGGCCCGGGAATGTCAGCAAATGTAAAAATGACACATTTCAAATTCAATTTACTGGAACCAATTTTTAATCAGGTAAAGAGTCTGTATGGGTTGCATCAGTAGAATTGGGCTTATGGCAGTATCCATTTCGAAAGCACTCATATGACTTAGAAATTTGAAGTCCCAAATGTAAGAGTATTAGGAACATAAATGTCTTTGGTTTTCAATGGAATCCAGACCTCAGAGTCACTGAGGTGCTTTCAGAAGTCCGTATTCTGCCCTTGAGAAATTGGATTTCCCCAATCTATTTTCTACCGAGACATGGAACAGACAGAATTACTAGGCTATGAGAGTTGATTCTCATACAAAAGATCACATGATTTGCTAGATTCTGTTCTTTATGATCATTGATAAAATCAAGGAGAAAGACTAACTGCCTCTTCTTGTCCTTTTTGAAGTGTGGAATGCAGAGGACGGGCTGATAGAAGAGGGTGGAGGTGGCTCGCAAAGCAATAGATTAGATCAACTTTTTCTCACCTAACACAATCACAACATTTGCCTTTCATCTTTACTTTTAGCGTTTTTGTTCTGCAAAAGACAAGTAGGCCGATTGCCTGGATTCAGAGCTGTATTTCTGCGTGATGGTATAGAAATTGGTAAAAGAAATGTCTTTGTGTACGCAGATTTTTCCTGGGATGCTTTCCCAGTGTTGGAACCTTCCTTTGAGGCTAAGCATATGTTGCAGAGGGCTGAGGAGAAAATATACATATACATGTTCCTCAGGACTGGTATCCCCAAAGAATACTGGACTCTCATGACCACTTATAAAAGTGTGATTGATACCCTATCACCTAACACTTACCTTAATATCATTTTTAGCCACCCATTCATACAGGGATGTTTTTCCTTCTATATTACACAGGCCAGAACTGCCCGTGTTTGCTACAATTTTCCATACAACCTCTCTGAGAGTGTTACTTTCCAATGAGGATGTTTGTGCTTTTTAGCATCCCTCATCCTCATCAAAAGTATTCCAGATGCAGCAGGACGCCAAGTCCTGCAGAGCAGAACACGATGTAAGACTTCAGAGCTATGTGGGTGAAGATGCACATTCAAGGATGGGAACTGCGGAACAGCTGGTTGTTGAGGTACTATTTTCCCATTGCTTTGCATGATTTGGGAAACTGATACATGACTTTTGGTCTAGCCCTGAAGTAATAATCAGATAAGTACAGTGAGGCATTTGGTATCGATCTGCTCCCAATCAGAAATCAAACTAAACCTTATCTGATGACAAAGTGCAATTAACTAGTTCGTTAATTGCTATAATTATCCTCCCCACATTTATTTTGACAGCAGTGTCAGTAGCAGAAAACTATTTCCTTAAATTGCTGTTGCCTATTATGAATTACAAATTCATACAATTTTGACAAACGATTTTATTCTCCTTTTAGCAGCATGTTTTGCAACAGACAGGTTTTCAGAAAAAATTGGCCATCTACGTGAAAACCAAGGTAGAAAGGTCACACACAAAAGATTAGCAATACTGGAGCTAACAAGCATCACAGTTGACCAAATACAAAAATCTTTTTCTTTCCTCTCCTGTGTAAGGTTCTTTGGACACCCAGATGACGTTACAAGAGGTTGGGGGGGGGAGGGAGGGGGAGGGAAGAGGAAGAAAAAGAAGAGGAAGGAGAACAAGAAGAGAAGCAGAAGGAAAAAGAGAAAACCTGAATGTTTTATAGTAGTCACTAACCCAGAGGTGGCCAAAGGGGAACAAATGGACTAAGTGTGATCCATGAAATTCTACAATATGTTTTGCCCATTTGAAATTATCCCCTTTCTCTCTCTATTGTGTGATGAGGAGAGGGAGAATACACAGAGGCAGCATGACACGTTGGTGGTGCTCTGGGGCTCAATACTGATTTTAATTTTACCATGTCCCAAATAGGTGACTTAGAAATAAGACATGGTTGTGGCCACAAATCTTTGAAAATGCAGGAATTCAAGTTGGAGCTCTTCATTTGCTTTTAAAGCTGGAATCAGACCATCTGCTCTGTGCTTCATTTAGCAACTTCTATTCTTAACTAAAATACTTTTTGAGCCAGCTGCTTCAGCACTGCAATTCCTCCTTTCTGCCCAGCAGAGCTGAACCTCTGGGGAGGACTGACAGAGCTTTTAATACAGTGCATTGTCCAAGGAAAACTGAGGTTCTCTTGCTGGGACAAGGTTTACCAAACAGCAAACAAGACATGTGGCACTAATAGGAAAATTGCTTGCATTAAGTTGGGTCTGTATTTTCTGTGGGTTGCATCTCCCACTAGGAAAGGGAGGGAGTAGGGACCGAAGGGCCCAAACCACATGCGGCCCTAGTATGCTCACCGGCTACCTCTGTGATCTCTGTGATTTGCACTTGCAGAGTCTGACTGTCCCTGAGTAGAATTTCTTTCTTGCCTTTACATAAACTTCTGGGCTGCTGCTGACTCTTTGGAAGTGTCAGGATCATATTTTGAAATGTCAGAACAGGTGAGCAAAGTTGGACCACTAAACTGTTTCAGCTGATACATCCCTTTTGTAGAATGGCAGTGATGGAGTTAACTGAGTTGGCACTTCTGCTGTGATAGTATAACACACATTGTGTTTCCTAAGTGGTAATGACTAACGTGGTCAGCAGTTGGTGCCAGTACTGAGCATTTGGTTAACCTCCTAGTTTGCTTGTAGCAAAAGTAATTTACTCACTACACAGACATCTACCCCTGCCTAATCTCCCTGATGAGAGATTACGAAGGAGTGGAGGGCTGAAGTGGCATAAAATTCCAAATACCATATCTATTTTTACTCATTGACAATACAGTAATATCCGTGGGACAAGGATTAGTAAACAGAGAAAGATATTCTTTCTTAAAAGCCAGCTTTTCTTCCCGGTTTAAAATTACAGTGGAGCAGTTCTTCAAAAATCAAAGAAAAAGTTCATCACTGTGCCATCCCAGGGGTGGATTTCTGCAGTATGGATCTATCGGAGGTGGATTTCAAAATTACACAGCACCACACAGAAATGAACGTGGTGTTCATACGTAGGGCTATTTATACTGGTGTGCTTGCCTGATTTGAGAACAAGAGAAAAAAAAAAAACAGAGCGTGAGATGTATGACTAACCACAAAAGGACCAGGGAGCTTGATTTTACTGAAATACTGATGTGGCTTGTGATACTTGGTGAGCTTCTAGAGTCACATGCCAAGATAACAAGTAGAGCTTCCATTAAAAAATCATATTTCTAGCCCTTGTTAGAGAGAAGTTTGAAAAAAATGACTGAATACACACACACTGTGTGTTCTGTGTATACTGTGGGTATACACACTGTATACAAACACTAAAGAGATAAAAAGAGCCAAAATGCACTTAATACAAACCTCGTGATTTAGTCTAGTTTCATAATTTTAGGGTTTCTGAATCATGCTTTTTGAATACATGGGTTTGGCAAAATACCATCATCATAACTAAGCAACAGCTTAATAAATGAATCTAGATGCATTAACAGGATGTGGAATGTAATGTCAATAAATACTAGATAGGAAACAAAATTCAAATAATGAATAAATTTGAAGAAAATTGTAATTTCAGAGATATCTCATCAAGAGAGACAGAGGCAAGGGCCTATTGCTTAGTTACTCTACTTCCTTCACACACAGCAGAAATCTACCATTGATGTTAATTACGTCAGGATCAAGCCAGCAATTAGCAATTTAAAAAACTGTACCTTTACTATATTTATGTAATACTGGTTATTGATAATTTACTTGGGTTAAAGTCATCACTAGTACTTGGGATATTCTTTTGCTAAGGAAAATACACATGAAGAAAAGTTTTAAAAAATCTATTAAGTAAAATATTTAGGATCATCACTGGGCTGACAGTAACCCTCATGTCCATTAGTTCCCCAACATCTGAAAAGCATTTAAGTGTATTTCTATAATTTTATCCAAAAATATGTATTGCCATCCATAGAAGAGCTACAAAATACCCATGTGCAGACAAGGGATACAGAGTCCAACCTGGATCAGACCACAGTCGTGGATTTCACCTGCTCTAATTCTACCAGCTCTGCAAACTCATGGGCATTTTTGGTCTGCTCTTCCCTTGTTTTCTTGGACCCCAAAGAGAATATTCTAGGCCTTGATTATGCTTCTGAAACATAGCCACCACCAATATCAAGATAAATATTTTTTGGTATGAGTGAAAGTCTCTTATTAGGACTCTGCAATGAGCAAGTCTTACAAATCCCGTACTCGTCCACCTTCCCCTTGAACCTCAGGTGTGTCTGGACAGCCAGCATTCATTCCTTGCAGCCATGTTTCTCCAGAAACAAGTATTCATGGTGGGCATGTCATTTACTGCCCGCCGTGCTCTGCTCACATGCTGTGAGCCCACAGACTCCCTGACAGCCCGACCTGCGCATCCTGACATCCCAGGGGGTAGCAGAGGTGGGTGCCTGATTCATCATCCAGCAACATCCAAGAGTGTTGTAGGGCTGCTCAGGATTCACTGCCTCTCTGGTGCAGTTCTTGTGACTTTCTTTGAATTCCCACAAGGATGGTTAACTGTCCTTCCCATTCCAGTTCCGGTCCCAGTCCCAGTCATTCAGAGAGGCCTGTTACCCATTGCACCACCTCCCCAGACAGGTCCTTGAGGTGTCACCACCGGCTCTGGGGCAGCAGATGTGTCACCTGGCAGCTAAGCTGCTCTGATGCAGTCAGCCTCCGCGGTGAGCAGCGGTTCTCATTTCTACCAGTGGCTTGTGAGTGAAACTTCCCAACTTTTGCTGTCAATCTATCTTTCTCCATATTTTCATCAACAGACTGTTCCCTTTACCTCCTTTACTTGCCCTTTCCACTTGTTTAAAAACAATTTCTCTTTATTGGTCTTATGATTCAATAAAGTTATTCTCTTGATAAGTGTGAAAGGTCTCTTTCTTCTTGCCACTGCAGTGTGTACTTCTGCAGCTCCCCATTACCACAGCTTCCGCTTCAAACTATCATCTTTAAAGGTCACTTGTTTCCTTACACATGCAGTCAAGCCCGACAATGATTTAATGACACCTGAAGAAGCTCGTATTAAAATTACCCACAGTGCGATCATAAATAATTATTAAGCGAAAGGAGAAGAAAGCAAACACGTTTCTTTTTGAGAAACCAACACCAAAGATATTAGTTAAAATGTTAAAGTATATTAACCAATTACATAAAACCCTTTCATATTGCCTTGCTTCATTTCAAACATGGCACGGGCTATTTTGTCTGTGAACTCAAGTGGAACAAAAAGCTGCAGAATGCAATTTGTGTCAGGGGCTGGACTGCGGAGGGACAACTAATTCTAATTAGCGCAAATTCCCCACGGGCCACCGAGAGGCCTCGCACAGGAGCTGCCGCCGCCGCCGAGCCCCTCTGCCCGCAACAGGTGGGCCGGGGCACCCGCCATAGCCCTGGCGACAGCTGAGGACAGCCCCTTCGCTGGACACCCCTAATTAATGGCGTGCACGTCCAGCCTTTGAATGTGATATCTTTTAATATAGTTCTGAACTAAGGAAGATTGGCTCTTCTAATTGGTTAAAATTAAAGCTGTGGAGAAGTTTGCCAACTCGTTTCAAACTCGCAGCCTAAAACACTTTGCCATTCAGCGCAAAATAGGTACGGCAGGGAAAAGGAATTACCGGGGGGAAAAGTCTTGGCTGCCTGATAACACTGGTATTCTAGTGAGCACGTCCCTAATGCAAAATATTTCTGCAACTCATTAACATTCAACATTTGATGCATATTAGAAATATGCTTTTGAAATTCTGATTGATTATAAGAAATAATGGTGGCGAGGAAGGCACAGGTCATTAACCTAACTATTAGACTTCCCAGCTAAGCCTCTTTTTGAACCGTTCAGTCTAAAGCATACCCAGGGTAAGAGTGGCTGCCTGATTTCCAGCCTGCCTTCTGTCAGACCAGCTCCCATTCATGAAAACTTCTTCTGTGAGAGCACAGTCAGCCCTAATGAGAGGGGCAGCCCTCCTGCCCTGCCTGCGGGAGGGAAGGGAAGGGAGAAGATGCAACGAGGCTTTAAACAACATGCCAGTTAGAAATGTTTTTGAAATAACCGAGCAACAAAGCATACTTCACACAGATTAGGATTATCTCATTTGCAAAGTCTTGCAACAGCTAAACACCAGTGAAAAACTTTGTTTTAAGTCTGCTGAATTATATACATTGACTTATATCAGGAAAATGCTTAGCTGTTAGAGATTTCAGCAACTGGGGGTCTGACGAATGAACTGTAAGAAGTGTTTTACTTGATTTGCTTCTCTCCCTGAACCAGCCAACGGGAAGCTATGGCAGAAGGAGAACTGGCGAAGCCTCCGAGGAGCTTGGCTGGCCTCGCTTCCCAGCAGGCTGATGCTTTGGAGGAGTGCCAGAGCTGTCCTTGTGTGCTGGTGCAGCAGCCCACCATGCGCTTCTGCGTGTGCTGCCCTCGACACTGCCCAGGCCGACTTATTTTATCCAAATACTACTTGCTATACTAAACAGCTATTCTGGATGCCTCCGTTCCCCTGTACTAAGGGCTTTATTTAGGGACTTTAAATAATCTTTCATCATCATTTCACACCAGTCTTAAACTAACAGGGTTCATTCCTCTGTCTTTATTACATTTACTTTTACTACACATTGCAGCTAAAAACACTCCAGAGGGGTGTGCCAACTACGACTATGTCACAAGAATGATTTTATTAAGAAAATGCCTCCAATGCTACCTCTTAGCATTTTCCACTACTATTGTTTGGGTTGCACCAGAGGCTAAAATGTGGCTTCTTTTAATAACACATTTGCATAAGCTGATCTGAAAGATCCCCATGTGATGACATTACTCCAGGGCTGGCCTGTCATCTCAAAAAAGCCCCAGGTACTGGTCCCAAAGAGATCAAACTCAAGAATTAACTAGTCTTCATAAAGCAGGAACATCTCTACAAGCAGTAAAACAAACGATTATCATTTCTTTTTGGCGACGGTCTATGCCAAGCTAGAGAAAAACAGAGCTTTCAAACACTGACAATCTGGTATATTGAAGTATGACCATTATTTTTTATTTTCCACATTTTTGGTCCAAAGACAGTTCTGAGTAATTGATTCCCATAATGAGCTATGGTTCGTTAGTCAATTTAATTTATAATTGAATTGGATGGATGTAACTCTGTGTAAAATTGTCTCTGAAGAATCTGTTTTGTTCGTCTGTTCAACTTCTGACAGGGATGGAAGAAAATCTAAATTATTCCCTTCTGCAAGAGGGAAAAACTCTGAAAGTCTCAGCATCCCTTGTGAAATTAAGAGGAAAAATATTTTTAATAGTTGCCATGCAAAAATAATATGGCTTTACTAAAATTTATACAACCCTGACAATTAACACATTAATGACTGGAATGGTGGCTTAAAATGAAAATCAAAACCTGGTAAATACATGAATCAGCAGTCCTGCCTGAACAGCTGGGAAGATCACTCTTAACCAGAATGAAAACACAGATAGGTATTTACTGGATAAGTCATGCCTTATTTCTTTGCAAATACTGCAAGATCTGGAGAATTTGGTTCTCCATGCTTTTATACTGACATTCTGATGATGCAACTTCACTGGGAGATGCCTGGTGTGAAGAATCAGACCCAGCAGTTAAATTTTTCTTCTGTTTACAACTTGGAAACCCAGAGTTGCTCCCACTGCCATGAAATGCAGGAGTGCTCTAAATTCAGTTTGCTTTTGTAAAGAGATTTGGGAATTGCCGCTCTATCCTCTGTGGGCCTTCTCTTGGCCATTGCAAAGTTCATGAAATAACAGAGCAGTATATGAGAATGACTTCTGCTTAGGATCAGAGGCAGGGAAGAAACACCTTGGTTTAGGATTCTGAAGATGAACACAAGGCTCCATTTTTAAGTTAATTTTGCCCTGGGGTTCCTTGGGCCTCAAGATTCACAAACCCACTTTCATTCCCGAGAAAATATTCAGGTTCTTATCAAGTGCCAAAGCCAAATACACTTCCCTCCTAATTTTTCGTGTCTGAAGAGAATCGTTGAGTGTCTCTGTCTCCATTAGTGGTCTTAGCAAGACATACTGGTATTGAAAGATATATTTAGCTTACAAGGAAAAGCAAGTGAATTAATTCATTCAATATTTGTATTCTTCTATATAGAGGTATAGATATTTGTCATTGATTGTGCGTTAGCAGACATATATGCTAGCAGTAAAAGAATTGCTACACTATTATGTAAGTGTAGTATTTCTTGTAGTCTAGCCTCATGCAAAAGCAAAATATACATTCTGTTTGCTGAAAAAATAAAGTGTGCTGAGAAGCATTGCAACGGGATAGGTGATGATGATCAGCTATTATCAGTCCCAGCAGGCACATATTTTTTCTTAACAGCCGCAGGACTGCTGCTCTGAAAGCCAGGCACAAGGATTTTTTAGTTCAGAGCATTTCACATTGCTTTTTAGAGGCAGGCATGACACACGGCTGCACAAACTCTTATGGCCTCCAGTTAAGGGGTCGCTTAACAACCTCATTTGTCTACTTTTGCATCAAGTCCCCAATAAATTCTGATGGGCAACAGGCTCCCAGGCTCCTTACGTTATCCAGATAATGTTTTTTTTTTTTTTTCCTTTTCCTGTAACGGTAATAGTAGAAGTGTTGTGTCCAATCTTCATCATATTTCAGAGTTTGTTTATAATGTTTCCGACTTTTTTTTTTCCACTAGCAAGTACTTGCTCTGGTTGAAGGGATATGCAGCAAGTTCAGTGGCTGGTCACACCTACCCACCTTTGCTGAAGTGAACGAGGTTGTAAAGGTGGAACTGAAGAGAAAATTTGGCCTATCACACCCACTTAAGAGTTACCACAGGCTGTTTATTTCTGGGCTATGCTATGCAGATGTAACAGTACAAGGAGGCTGGAGCTATTGAAGACTGTTCTTATTCTTAATTACTACATTCTGGCTGAGAAATTCTTTAATATAAGTAATTTCTAGTTCTGCAAATGCATGGGAGAGAATGAAAGTTGTTTCTAAAAAATGTTAAAGCTGACATCAATCATTTATACATAATGCACAAAGCAATGAGGGCAAACTCTTCAGTGCAGATAAGAGATGTCACAGTAAACTTATGTTCCAAGGCAGTGGTATCAGTTACGATCGATCACTTGGTAGCCAGTGGAAGTTACATTTTTACTTTAGTCTTTAAACTCTTTTGACTGCACTACCAAAAGTATTGTTTTAATCTAAAGTGCTAGATCAATATTTCTGATCAATAAGCATTCATTTCCAACTAACAAGGACAATGGTTAGTGGATTCCTTTAAACATTTTCATTTCAAGGAAATCTCTGCTGTTCTAGAAATCAGATCTCTGACAAAGAGTACAAGAAAAAGGAAAATTGGTACAAAACATAGCAGAGAACTTCCAGATAAACTCAACTCTTACCCAGCACATTTCTTTCTTTCTCTTATGATGCTAAATCAGTAAATATTCTGTACGACCTTTATATTTTAAGTAATTATAAAATTCAACAGCGTTACCATTAATTCTTCCCACCAAGGCATACAAAGCCAAACCAAACACAATCCAAACCACAAATGACCAAAACCAAACCGACAAACTTCAGTTGCTGAAAATTTAATCCCTAGTGATAACAAAGTACAAATCAACAAGCACAGCTTAGAAAAGTACCCCTGGCTCACTTGGTGGAAGGTTTGGTATAGCTTCCATGGGCTTCAGAGAAATCCTTCCACTTTCAGCCCAGATGAGTTTAGCCCCTTGTCAACCGCTGGCCCAGCTGGCAGCCAAGAGCTGATCCTCTTTCGGGTGAACCTTTCTTCTTAGCCACAGACTGATCTTGAGGACTGAGCTCTCCTCCCCCGTTTCCAGGAAAAGCCAAACACCATCTTGCCAGAACATCTGGAGGGTCTTTCCGTCCCTCCCTGCTTAGTCCTGAGCTTTTCAGAGCAGGACACTATTTTGCTTTAAATGTCCCAGGGGCTCTGATGCACATTAGAGACATGTTTGGCTACAGAGAAATTAGGACTTTTGCCACGGTGGTGTGTACAGACTGCTCCCTTTTATTTTACAAGACTAACTAGGAAAGAACATGTTTTCAGCGCCTGCAGCTGTGCTTAGCAGTTCCCACTAAACTCAATGTTCTCCAACTTCCCATCACCCCCACACAATGATTTGCTTCTTCTCACACTCTCTTCTCCTCAAGACACTGGCTATTGTTTACATGGCAAGAAATACTAGAGCTAAAATTAAAAAACAACTGGATTCCTTCAGGCTGGGCTGTCAGCATCCTGCACTGCAAGAACTATGTGGTTGGTGTCCTCCATCCCCTCGTGGCAGTCTTGGCACTGAGGTCGTGGAAGTCACTTAACTAGCTGTCCGCAGGCACCTCTTACACAGGGTGTAGAGCCAGGCTGCTGCAGCCGCTGCTCACCCCCTCCATTGGCATCTACCCCAGAGGACGGGTGCTGAGGGGACTTGAAGGCGTGACTGGTGTGCCCTGTGCCTGGTGACCCCTGCCTACACAGGGGCACTCACAAGGTGTTGCCCTGCCTACGTGACGCTGGCTTGAAAGTGCAAATCAGAGCAGAGCATAAAGCCCACACTCTA
Source organism: Phalacrocorax aristotelis (assembly GCF_949628215.1). Lineage (NCBI taxonomy): Eukaryota > Metazoa > Chordata > Aves > Suliformes > Phalacrocoracidae > Phalacrocorax > Phalacrocorax aristotelis. Next base: position 56,309,639 of record NC_134281.1, read on the forward strand.
CCTTCTCCTCCCTCACTGCTGGTGACAGGGCTGTGGTTTGGATGGGTGCAATTAAAATCCAATAAATACTGTATTCTGTTGTTCACATGGGCTTCATTCCCCTTCATACATCCGTGGCATTACTTTGGGTTTTGAATCAACCCCAAAATTCAAAGCTAAGTCAGACAATTTGTCTGGTTTAATTTGTATTTATCATAACCAGTGAATTTCATCTGGATTTCCCCCAGAAACATAAATCAGGCAAGATTTGCTCAAACGCATGCATCCCAATGAACTTTAGGAGGAGTCTGGGCCAAGCTCAGTGGTTCATGCCATCTTTGCTCTTAATTCCGTAGATGATATAGGGGAAGCCAGCTGCTAAAGTGGGTTGCATGCAGATTGCACTTTTCTCACTGGGAAATGATGGGAAAAGAATTTTGGCTCCATTAAATACAAAGTGTCCTCTCAGACAGAAGGCTGAACGCAAAATGAATGGAAGGTCAAACTTTTGTAGGGCTATTAATCTGTACTGCGACTTATGCAGATTGGAAAATATATGAGAAATGTAAACAGAGTGTTCACTCTGCATTAGATAGCAGGAGATATGCAGAGCCGGAATAGATAACCTTTTGTGAACACTGGGAAGCTGGATTTTATGTGAGAACTGTATGAGTCCTACTCTTTATGGTGCCTATTCGTCTAGTACAGTACTCAAGTATGAAGGAGAGGGCGAAGGAGGAGGTACAAGAGGAAGAGGGCTGTGGATAGATGCATAGATTTACCATAAATGGTAAAAGTTTCATTGACTTTAACTAAGCCAAGAAATCAGTCCTACTTTTAAAGACAATACAGCCAAAGGGTCATATGGGCAACACAGGACTTTGGGCAAGACATGAAAAGGTGGCAGTTATGAACACTCAAAATCATGCTAAATCTTAACACAGTCTTATACATCATAAAATGCATATTCCATTGCATTTTCCACTCTCTTTTTTTGTTCAGTTTATTTCTTCCCAGCTATTTTGGCATTGTTTCCCCTTCTTCAGGTGTTTTCCAGTCACAATTACTCCCTTGTTTCAAAACACCAGTTCCTGTGCATTTATTTCACTGACCATGCCTTTTCCATCCTTCACTGTAGTCTTCTCCTCAACCAGTCATGACCTCTGTTTTTCTTCTGGGCTCTTTATTTTGTTTTGCTTCTCTTATTTCTCTTCTTTCCTTTCTGCTTTTTCACACAGACTCCTTTCTCTGTGTCATTTCTTTTCCTTTGTGTGGTATTCCCCTTATTTTATCTCATCACTACTTCCTGTTTACTTTTTGTACTTCTCCTACTTCTGTAGTTGCTTTTTCTCTGTTATTTCCTTATATACTCCAGCTCTTAAAGGGAAGAATTGGATTTGGAAGAAATGGTGGGAGTTTCTGTCATTGTGTAACCATTTTCAAAACAGTTTTAAAAGTATAAAAGAAAAAAAAGTTATCAGTAAGGACCTTCCCTTCCCTTCCCTTCCCTTCCCTTCCCTTCCCTTCCCTTCCCTTCCCTTCCCTTCCCTTCCCTTCCCTTCCCTTCCCTTCCCTTCCCTTCCCTTCCCTTCCCTTTCTCTGTATGTCCCCAAAACATCACTGTGTGACTAAAGATGATTCAGTAGCCTCCTGCCACCCACTCCAGCTAGGCATCCCTATAGCCTAGTCCAGAAGAAAAAGATACCGGGTGTTTTCCACCCTTCTAAGGTCTAGGCTTGTAACTTAGGCGCTCTGAAAGCACCCAGGTCTCTCCTCTTCATGGGCAGTTTAGCTCTCAGGTTCCTGTGCTGCACTCTGAATGGCAGTTCAGTGAGATGTTTAAAAGTAGTTAGTATGAGTAATTCTCCTTGGCTTACCACCTACCTGGTGCTCTGCAGCAAACACCAGCATTGCAGTGCCTTCTGCCATTGCTTACATCAAAACAAAGCAGATGGAAAGAAGGCAGAAGAGGAGCTAAACTAGTACGTGACAACAGTCTACTCTATATCACCAGCCACAGCCCTGCTGGAATCTGAAGACTGCTACTGGCCCCTGCACTGGAGTTTGGAGCCTCGCTGAGCTAGGTACCTGAGGTACGGCACAACTAGAAGTGTGTACAATACACGCGGCATATTAAACAGCCGAATGTTACATGCTTTGGGGGAATATTTCCCCCCAAATAACTGTGGGAAATATTAATTATTTATGGAATATTTGCATAACTGCATAATGTGTCTAGATATAAATAACAGATTATTTGCATAACTGCATAATGCCACTAATCACGGGAAGAAAAAAAGAACAAAATATTTCTGGCATTTGATCACACTGTGTCATATATGCTCTGTGATTCTTCTTCAGGCTCTCCCAGAGAGAAGCCAGATCACAACCAAGCTCTGTACTCCTGTGTTCTGTAAGAGGAACAACAGGTAAATTTTCAAACACTTCGCAAATTCTGTGTAAACAGGAGCCCAACTGCAAGGCCTTGCAAACCCTTCAGGCTGGATAGTGTTTTGCACAGATTAATTGGAAGAGAAAAACAGACCGTGTGCACAATGTGCATAAGTTTCTACAACAAAAATTCACACCTCTTCATCCACCCTGAGTAATGTTGTCACCAGTTGTGTCTTAGGCACCAGTTTTCATCCTTACATCAAAGTGCTTGACAAGGGGAAGAAGAACCCTTCTGTAGATAAGGACACTCAGGCCCAGAAACACGAAGTGACTTTCCCAAAGTCAGAGAACAAATCAGGGCTAGAAGTGGCATCGCCAGGATCCCCTGCTGGCCTCCACACCAGGCTGCATCTCACCACACAATAAGAAATTATGCCTGACCATTAAACCTGTGCTTGGTGCATGACAGCTCTGCTGGCCTGGGCTCCTCCGTGCAGAGCTACCCACCTTCCCCCTTCCATTAAGCTTGACCCTTTGCAACCATCCAGCCAGTTTCTTTAGAGGGGGGCGAGGCTGGCCCCATCTCTCCTGCCCAGGGTAGGTAGAGCCACTGCGCCTGCAGCTCGGTGGCATGCAGGCTTGCGTGTTGGGTCAGGGAGACAGGTTAAAGGCCTTTTCAAGGGTATGGCTCAGCAAAGCTGAGAACCAGTCTGGAAAGGGAAGGCAGCCCATGCCGTGCAGAAAGATGTCAGTCCAGAGGGATAGCTGTGTGCACACCCTTTCTCCCCATCATCAGGGAGCTCAGAGAAACACTGGGGTGATCCTACTCTAGCTCAAAGGCATTACTAAGCAGAAACAAGCCTGAAAATATGAGCTGAGTTTGTCAAGCTTTAATATTCCCTAACAATTACTGTTCTTTTCTCTGTTAAAGATTTCCTGATAACCGCTGTTCTTTTGTCTGTTAAATACTATTTACCTCAGTGCTGGAGTTTCTAACATACACAACACTGATTTCATTTTTAATGGTATTTTGGTCTAATTTCAGAGCCTGATTTCCCAGTACAAACTCAAGTAACAAATGTATAATTATTCTCATAAATAACTCAGCACCTTACAGTAGGTTTCAAACAAGTTTCCCCACAAGGCACAAGTGCCCTATATTAAATTCTTTTAAAGTGTAAGTTGATTAAGGTAAAAATTAGTTGTTATTACCTTATGGACATTTTAGTTTTCACAGCATTTCAAAGCTGGTCCTATCAGGAGTAGATTTGTTGCTGCCCACTGGTACAATCATCAGGAAAATTAATAATCATGTTCAGTCTGACTATAAATCATTGTGGTACAGGCAATTAATTTCTGTAGAAAAATGAAAGATCTATCAGTAGTAGTATTGTGCAAACTACGTGTTGTGAAAATTCCAATCCAGCACAGGCAAATTACAAAACCAACACTCCTAATTTCGGAGTGTGATAATGCTGGGTCATCCAAGGCTGGGTGGCGAGAAGTTCTGAATAAATAATGCCGGCAGCTCCTAGCAGCTTATGGTTGTTGTATTGTGTTTATGCTGCAGTTGTAATTCTTGAACCCGATACAAGCATATGTGCTAACTGACGGGGAGTGAGTCTGGACAAAACAATCACAGCTAAGTTTTTTCGTACATCTTCTTTTGCTAAAATGAGGCAGTTTTTTGCATTTGTTTATATCCTTGCCATTACACAGGGCAGGTTTCTATAGACCATGCTTCTTTTTGGTTAAGGCCACGGTGGTCCTGGTGAGAATCGAAGAAAGACAATGTGTACACATGCAGACCACCACATGCCCCTTGTAAGCTAGATTTATATTTCTCTACACATGCTACAATCCTGCAAAGACATGTGTTTGCCAAAAGTTAGATAAACGCAGCATCAAGCCCATGTGGTTTAGTTCGTGTTTAAAATCAGAGAAAGTAAAGCACTTAGAAGCTCAATATTTTTATCGGCTTACCTATTAAGATAGTATGTCCTATAGCACTATGAAAGATAGTGTTACAGAAGACTGAAACTCGGTTTCATTTGTTATAAATAAGTCAAATTATTTCCAAGATCTCTGGATTTGAGTTTTCAGTATTTAGGAAATCAATCAAACAAAGCTCACATACCAGAGAAACAAAATAATACTTTGCCACCAGCATTTAGTCCATTAGACAAATTGTTCTCTAGGGATTAATTTCAGCCGAATTCACCATACCTGAAAACATTTGAACAACATTTAATAATGCCTTGGACTGGAGGCTACAGGCTGGATGAATGGTGAAATCTTTACCCATTTGTTGCTGGGTTTTCAAAGGCCAGAATGAAAGTGTGTAACAATGGAAGTAACCATGAAGTGAAGCATCTACGGAAAGGAAAAAGATAAAATAATTCACGTTGTGATTATTCACATAGAAAAAATGTGAAATATTGTAAGTAAACGTTTTCTAAAGGCATTTTAGAAAGATGGATAGACTTCCTTTTTTACCCACTTATAAAATATCTTCCGCTGCTTGATCCAGCTTTGAAATCAAGCACTTTGAGGTATAAGTATCCGGACTTCACAGGGAATTTCATTATTGAAGAAGAGCATATCCATGAATAAGGAAGCTCTCCCTTGGAAAATCTTGCAGGACATTTTTAACAGTTTCTAAGATGGAAGCAGAATGGACAAATAATTATCTGGCATACGGGCCTCCTGCACATTTCGTTAAGAGCAAAAAGAATTTAATAGGCTATATAAATTACATTTGTCATTTACTAAATGGTTGGATGGTGTGAAGCTATGAACTATACTAGGTATCCCAGAGAAAATGTACCTAGGTACTTTACTGGATGAAAAAGCACGCTACCAGAAAGCTACTGCCGGTAGTCAGAAAAGAAAGCCCAATTTCCTCATTAGGAAATAGATGTAAATAATTCAGGGACGTGATGTTTTCCGTGGAGATACATGATGCATTTAATGCATTTTAAATAGTTAAAGAAAACTCCAAAGAAATGTACCTGCTTCCACAAAGATCTACACAGATTTTTATATTAATATATGGGATTTTGGAACACATTGCTGTCCACAATGGTATAATTTGTTTACTAAAGACAAGCTTGTTCTTAAGACATTGAGAAAACCACGGAGAAAACCCTTTCCGCTTCTGGTGAACCTGCAAACAAACATACCAAGATGGTAGAAATAAATTTGCTTGTCACTTTGTCTCTTCCCTTTTCTTCCCCATATCCCCAAAAGAAACCTGGATCTTGCAAATAAGCCTAGCCACATCCTTAGCTGTTTTCAAGTAATGATTCAACCAATTGCTGTTAATAAAGTTCTGCAGTTTGTCAGCTAACCTGTAGGCTTTACATATTTTAGGAAGTCCAAAGGCCGTTCACATGCCTGGATGTGAACACGCCTATCCATGCTGCTTGTACTGATACAGGTTTAGCAGGCTGGGATTGACCACTGTACATTTGCTGTACAGATAGAGAGGTCTGAAACTCTCACATACCACCCACATACACCCCAAACCTTCTGTGTACTGTTAAAGTGTAGCTAAATGTGTTCTTTCATTTGGGTTTCAAATGGCATTTTCATTTTAAATTTAAGGATTGAGCCATAGCCAAATCTGTGTTATCATCTAGGTTTATACGGTCATTACAGAGCTTTGATAAACATCTAGGCATATCGTATAGTTGAGTGTAATCTATCTAATCTATCTGTCTATCTCCTTGCAACTCTTCCCATATAGGGGACATAAATCTTAGGCAGGGATTTGAAGATGTATTAGGATAGTATCAAAAGAGATGAAAATCACAGCTGTTCCAGCTAAAAGCCCTTCCTGATTTGTTAAACAAACATAAAACTGAGTTGAGAATTTCCCAGATTCACCTGGTTCAGCTGTATACAAAGAGCGGTTAAATTAAATGATCTTTCTCACAAAGGTCAAAAGTTAAGTGTCCCTGGTTACATGAGGCCTCATGGCTAATGGGATGATAATCCAATTCTATGGCATCTAGAAAGAATCCTTCTCCTAGTTATTAAATATGCATGTCTATCCCAAGCAAAATATATCGGAGCAGTGAGAAGTGGAGCTAATATACGGCACCAGAGTAGAGTTGCAAAAATGTCAACTTGGAACAGAAGAGCAGAGAAGAAAAAACAAACTAAACCTCCCACAGACAGCTCCAAGGGGTAAAAAAAAATTAGAAAATTATTTGCAAAGTCAAATGCTTATAACAAAAACCGAAAGAGGACCACTCACACTGAAGTTACGTGACTTTTCCCAGGCAATGTTTATTCTAATTTTGATGTAACATTTTAATAATCGCATTAACTACTGATAAAAGAAAGAGCAGGAACTTCATCTTGCAGGGCAGTAACTCCACAGCAGGTTTTGTTTCCACAGACAATCACCCATATTATCTGTAAGTTTTTTCTATTTTCGTGCAGATAAAACTGCAAGTCCCGGTTGCAAAGAAACAAAATGTTGCTGTGGAAATTAAAGTCCTTTAACCAGAAACCTTACAGGCACCCAACCTTTTAGTCCTTCAGAGCTGTTAACTGCCAGAATTGAATGGAGTTAATACTAGTAAAACTCACAAGAACTTTTAGTAACGTATTTCAGCGCTATTCTGCTGTGTCACACTGCTTTCCATCAACAGCTTGGGAAATTCTGAACAGGTAAATGAAAGAGGCAGATGTCAGACCCTCTGATCAAGGTGAGCATGGGGGAACGCTAACTGCATTTGAATGGCGCTACTTGCCAGGTGTTGGTTGTTTTCTGCAAAAGAAATCAAAGGTTATAGAGTCTAATCCTTTCGGTTGTAGTCTCTCCCAGTGGTTAATCGCTTTCATCGTTAAAAGTATGGGCCTTATTTGTAATTAGACTGCCATGCTTTGCCTGGGAAACCACCAGTCCTTGTTATGCCCTTCTCTACCAGCTTATACAGTGTAATACCTTGAAATGTTTTTTTCCTGTGACATACATTACACTGTTATTTCTCAATCATCTTTCCGACATACTGATTTTGTGAAGCCCCACTCACTGTAAACCATTTTGTCCAGTCCTTAATTAACTTGTATTTTTATCGTTGTACTTAACCTCCTTAGGACAGGAACACCAAAGCTGAACACAGATTCCCAGCACAGCCTCATAAGAATGAGCACAAAGGTAAAATCTCCCCCATACTGCTCACAGCTCCCTTATTTATACAGTAAGGACTGCAGTAGCCACTTTGGCCACCTGGAGGTCAGGATCAGTGCCTGAACATCTCCTGAATTGGTGTTTTCCTGACCACAGTTCCCCTTTCCATACACACAGATGGCATTACTCGTTCCTAGGTAACTTTGCATTTGGTGACCCTATAGCTCATTCTATTTGAACAGAGTAGGCTACCAATGCCACCACTCCATGAACTCTTAAGCCACCGCTCGCCTGCTGGCTGCCGATTCTCATTCCTGCATCGTTGCCTGTGCAGCCATGACTCTACATTAAAAATAAGCACTCCTTCCTGGGAGAGTATTAGCTGGCACCATTCCCCTGATCAGCGCACCAACACCCTCACCAGCAGTGGAAGAGAGTGCAGGGCTGGGAACGAATACTGCTGCAATGGCCTCAGATGATTGTGGAAATAAAAAATCTGTGATTCAATTGCTCCTGTCTGAAAGGCTAAGCCTGCTAATTAACTACCATGTTACCAAAATGCTTTGAAGAGAGGAAGCACAGGGGGAAAGGAAGAGAGCTCTGACACCAGCCGGAGTGAGGTGGAGTGGCTGAGGAGTAAGGGCAGTGCTGGCTGCCTGAATGCAGTTCCCCTCATGTCTGTGCCGAGCTCCTGTTGCTGTTTCCCACCCAGAGTGCATGAGGGGCTGAGCGATTTGAGCTGCTGCTTGGCAATGCTTGGGAGGGAGAGCTCTACTCTGGGCTGAGGCCCATCGCACCACCAGAGCAATGAAGGTGGGCTTGGTGATTTACTTCACAGCCGCCTCCCTCCATCTCCCCTGTCCCCTCTAGCAGCTGCTGCCCCTCCCACCCTGGGACTCCCTGTGTGGCAGGGGACAGCAGCTAGTTCAGCTCTCCAGGGCTCTGCAGAGGCAGGGTGAGCAGCAGAACCTCAGTGCCCAGAACTGGTGCTGTTTTGCCACTGATAACCCGGTCCCAGGCACTGCGTGAAGCTGGGCGTGCTGCACAGCGTGCTGGCAGGGTGCTCCCCTGCAAGCCCTGGCCTCCTGCTCCTCCATGGATGGGCAGCTCAGAGATACTCCTTGAAAAGAAACAGGCACCTCAAAGAGCAGAGACCAGCAACCAAGTCTCCCCATACCAGCCAGCTGTAGATTAAAACAAATACAGAAACATCGAAGGATCCTAAAAACCCTTGAAACTTTGTATGTGACTCAATCAAAGGAGCTGGAAAAATCAACTCTGGCTTTTTTCTGATAGTCCATCCCCAACAGGCAACACAGACTCTGCTTGGCTTGGCTTTGTACTGAGCACCACCCAGCCCAGGGAACCGAACACCGAGGAGTAACACAACAAAGACAGCGAGCAGTACAATCTTTCTCATGAAGGCAGTGAGCACTGTGTGATGTGACTGCTGTACCCCGCTCCTGCGGCTGAGCACCAGGACTGACAGCACAGTCCTCTCGTAAGGTTGGGTTTGAGGGTGAAGCGGGAGTAAAGCTCAGCTGCAGATTTAACAGCACTTATAGGTTGCCATTTCAAGATTTCCTTCATAATGGAAATCTCACGGGACTCACCAAGTTTCCCACATGCTCACACATTACTCGTCACTGTGGTATTTGAGCACCTTAGACCAGCTGTTTCATGCAAAACCTGCTGCCATGGGCCAAAGTCTCAGGAGATTTTGGGTGTATATTAGTAGTTCTTGTTCAGTTCTGGGTCCAACAGAGACTTCAAACTACCGAGGCATTTTGAGGACCTTAGATACTGAGGTTCCGCTTTGGACTGATCTTTCTTCCTTTACCAAAAAATCACTGTTTAGATCATTTCCACTGAAGTCACTCTGTGCATCTGTCTTCTTCATCAGTATATTCCCAGTGCGTTCTTTGTTGCACGCTGTTTTAATTAGTGTTACACAGTCTTGTATATTCAGCAAAAAACCCAAAATATGACAAATGTGATTAAATGTTTCAGTTTTGAGAACATCAGCTTAGGTAAGCTTTTACACAATAAGGCATTAATAATCTTTTGCATACGATATAAAACAATTTTCTGTGATTGATTAACTGTGTGCTGATCTTAACAACGATAACAATGGATGAACACTTTACTCATTGTGTAGGCAGATACAGTTAGAGAGATACACATAAAAAATTACCACAGAATTAGGAAGTATATAAATGTTTAAGTCAAATATTTGTGCTTTTATCCTTGGAATCTAATGATGACAAAGTTTATCGGGTGTTTTACATTTTGCTCAGCAGCAATCATGTGGTTATCATTGATAGATGAAAATAGAGGACAATTGGGCTATGAATTCTGATAAATACAGCGTTTTACTAAATTTATATGCATTGGTGTGTATGCATTTGTGCCTGCAAACTACCTATTTTACTCAAAATGAAAGAGGGGAGGATAAAAAACCCTCACGCCCCCCCAGTGAAGTAACCAAGGCTCTATATATTGAAAGAATGTTATCAAAATGTGTCTGGTGTGTATACACACCACTGCTCTCTACTGGGTTAAGTCAGAAATGCTTATCTTTGACTCCAAATGCCTATACCACGACTAAGTGAAAATGATTTTTCCTTAGCTCACTTGAAAAGAATTGGTTTACAGAGCAAGTAACAGGTTTTAATACTGATGCTTAGCATAAATTAAGGTGGCCATCTTGTGTAACCTAGTGACAACAACCCCCACAGAGGGCAACTGCACCTCAGCTAGTATTACTATAAGCTAGATCTAAAATTACATTACGAATTAAACAGACTTTTTCTTTTTAAACAGCTCCTACTCATTTAAATGGTATCAACTACCCATTCAAACTGCCTGTGTCTTTGTTTCATGTCTCTGGTCCCCATAGGCAGAGCCATCCCAAACACCAAGCAGTTCAAAGAAGCAGATAATTAACTACTGCCTATTGTACAAATTGCACATTTTCAATTAATGTTCTACCTCAAAGGCAGGGCAGTTAGTTTTAATCAGTCTCATGACATCAACTATTGTGGTTACTGTTCTCAGCTACTAGAAGGCACCTTGATGGTGCCATGCAGGCAGACTACAGCACATAGCTCCTTCATTTGGTCTCTGCTGTGTGTAATGCTCCTTCCTAAACATTTGAAAGAAAAAGGTTATAAGGCAAGAGAATCACTGAAGGTCACTATTCTTGGGAGAGGCTATACACACAGAGTTCAAATGGTTTTCGGTTCCTATGCTTACAGTTTTCATAGCTTCAGGCCTACCCTGTGCTATTGAAGATGACAATAGAGATCAGGTAGACACAGAGGAGATTCAGAGCCTTTTTCTCTTTGCATCTGGCTTGCAGCATGCCCCATTAGCACCACTGCAGATGGGTGTAGTTTAAAGCAACCTTGAGACTAGCTAACTTTGGTGGCCCCATAGAAATTGCAAAAGTGGCTTTCCTTCTTGTTTTTTTTTTTTTAATGTCCTGTGTTGAACACAGATCAGCTGGTATAAGAGACAGGGTTAATCCCTGTACTTAAGTTTTTAAAAAATATCCTTAAAAATTTGAACACTAGTGAATTAAAAATATAAAGTGTTTGGATTTGGGGTGGGGGGGTGAGAGGGAGGAGAGAAGAGAAATCTCAGGGAGTAGAGCAAAAAAAATACACTTCATTTTCACAAATAAGAGAATGACCTTTATAATGCAGTTGGAGCTTTGCTTCTTGTCAGTTATGGGTCAGTGCCCTATTACTGTATTGCCCACACACTATTATTGCAGCAATGCAACTGCACCCCTAGAGGGAGGTTGTGTCAACATTTCTATTACAAACCCCTCTTTCCAGAAGGTTAAAACCTGCCTGTCAGCAAGGAAATAACTTTATTAAAAACAAACCTTGATAAAAATCCATTTGGCCACTTTCAAATGACTACAGCCTTGTCCCAACATAAGAAACACACTGGGTTCAGATGCTCTCATGCAACTGTAGAACAGTTTTGCTCAAACCCCTTGCTCGGCTTGGCTGCACCCACGAGACTTGGGGAGGGAAGGCACTGAAGGAAGCCCTTGGCTTCCTGCAGCTCCTCATGACTTTAATGCCCTGAGCCCTTCCAGGGAAGGCTGGAGCCTGGGAAGGCTGCTAGAAGGTGAGATTTTCCCAGAGACCCAGCCCTGCGCCAAGTCTCAGCCCCCCTAGAGCTGGAGCCTGGAGTCAAACAACACGGGAAATGTTTCACTTCACAGCAGACGTCTTCAGATGCCTCTTTGTAGTGGAGGTGACTTTTGTTCCTGTATGGAAATAGCCATGGGAAAGGACCAATGACCTCTATCAGTACAGCTCCTACCAGCCAGCACAAGGGTAGTGCATCTATCCCTAATTTTGGGTGAAAGCTAGGGTTACAAAAATATATATACATATAAAGAATTATACTAAACCTGGATTTGGCTCCATGTATTTAAAAAAACCCCCATAAACATACATTGAAGCCATACACCAAAAAAGCTTTTAGAGGACTCAGAGGGGTCTTTCTGTTGTAATAGGTACATTTACTTGGGGTTTCAGTCCAAAAAATCCATTTTATGTGTCTATCTGACTGGTAGATTTACATATCCAGGCAGCTTTTTAGGGAGTCAGCCTCTTGTGTGTAAATAAGAGATGTCATTTGTTAAGATCTAATAAAAAATCTTTAAATCAAGTACTTTATATTCAAACCTCCCCTTTAAAATGAAAACAAGAGTCTGAAACTGGCCAAGCCAGAGGGGCTATTTACTCTACAGTGCAAACTCTCTCACTTTATGGGAATTTTCTCCTTAAGATAGACAGTTTAAAAATAAATAAATAAAATAAAATAAAATAAACTGTGACATATTAAAAAGAAGAGGCTCTGTTAAAAAAAACTGAGGCTCAGATGCACTTCCCACCATGTCTGCTTTGCTTTTAAGCAATCTTGCTCACAAATAAAAGCACTTTAGAACAAAACTTTGTGTCAAAACAGGGCCAAAAGGGTTAAGTTCACAACACGAGTGCATGTCAATGAAGTAAACGAGTTTCTTCCTAACACAGAGTTGAACTGGAAACTGTGGCAGCCTCACAGAGCATGAGAGACCTGCGGGTCCTTGCGAAATATTAACAAAGTAGAAAATTCCAAGATAAAACCCTGGAACGAAGAATATACCAGCAGAAAGAGAGATCAGAGTACAATCTGTGGCTTCTCAGTTTACCCCCTGAAAAACACAGTGTACAAATTAACCGCTGTGCCCTCTGAATCCCAACCCACTTGGCAGCAGGAACAGGGGACGGCATGCCGGATACCGCAGTCTGGTTCTGCTCCCCAGTCCCCACATAGGCATTGCCTAAGCCTAGGACTAATGCCATGAGCAGGAAAAGGAAATGCAGGATGGGGAGAGGAAAAAGTCTCCTTGTGCTCTTCTGATTACTGCGATCGTGGTCGTATTTCATGAATCCCCAAGACTGCTCTGCAAATACAGCACCCCGTGATGACAGTGAGACCTGCAGGTGCCTAATGGCTACTTCACAGCTCTGAGGATTTTGCCTTTCCCCTTTTCTTCGCAATTCTTTTCTTCACCTAAGTGTCAAAATCCTGATTATTTTTTTAGCTGATGACACGATCTTTCTCTGCAGATCGGTCAACTTTCAACACAACCGAGAGCTTGCCAAGTACATGAATCCTTTAACAGTAAAAAAAAAATTAACAAGAAAGACCTGCAAACTGAGAGCCCTTCTGTACGGCAGTGCAATTTAAGCAGACGTTATAATTCTATGGACCCTTCTAAAAGCCATCTCGTAGACAGCCGCATCACGTCAGAATCTATAAGCAACGCTTTTAATGTTTGGATCAAACACACGAATGAAATGTGAAGGAATGAAGGCTAATTCAGGAATGCAAGATCCATTAAACTATGCAAGTATGCATGAACTGTAAAAAGTGGATCCCATACATATCAGCTATAGCCCTTAGCTGTTAGCAGGTGTGAATCAGTCAGTTGTACAATTCATTTGTCTACCTAATTGCACTGAAGATAGGCTTTTACTTTGCCTATAACATCACTAATGAGTAGGTTTTCAGTTCGATCTAACTAATTAATTCTTGTTAACTTCCTTTGCATTGCTGTTCTTTTAATTTAACCAGAGACAACACCAGAGTTGCTACTAGTGTTTAGTCTCAACTAGATTACTCCTATTCATTAAGGGCTGTAATTGTTGGTCATACCCTCCCAAATGGTCATTACAACCTCTGGCTTGCATATTGAATAACAGCAATTTCCTGACTCCAACAGACTCTCATGTGAGGGAGGAGAAAATGCTAATAAAGAAAGAATAAATGATTCTCTGCTTCATTCAGTGCTGTGTAGATTTCCTTTACAGCAGAAATTGTACTGAGGTGGTAAAACGGGTTTCTTGTAGGCCCCCTACCTCCACCCTGAGTGAAAACAATAAGAACTAAGTCAAGCATTCCCTGCTACTGTGATTACAGCATCCGTAAAAGTGATTATATGGCTGCTGTAATCAACTTCAATGAAAGCTGCCTGTTAGAGCTTCAATAATTACTCATTTCTGTTAACAGCTTGCTTTCAGTTTAGTACTTTGAGGCCTAGGAAAAAAAAATGGTGTTTTAATAAAAGATCCTGTGAACGCAGTATTTTGGGGGGTAAGAGCTTGTGTGTGGGCAAATAAAAAAAAAAATGCACATGCAACTTTTTTGTCCTGTTCTCAATAGCAGGCCCTTTTCATTTAAGCTCAGAATCTATTTAACCAGCAACAAGCACAAGTTCATACAGGGTTCAGTCATGTACTGAATGTTTACTGAAGGAGGCACAATAGTTTAAATAAAGTGGCGGTTTTAAATATTTTACCCATTTCTTTAAACAAATTGCCAATCCTTAAACTCTGTGTTAAACACATTTCAAAAGCAAAATACCACAAAGCTCTCTTTCAATAAAACCACTACTTTTGTCATATTATGCCTCCTCCTTCTTGATGTATTTTATTTCTGCAAGCTTTGGAGAAGAATGGAGCTCACAGAAGCTAGGGCTCATTTTTAAAACAAAACAAAAGAACCGTTTAGTCTGAGATTAAAACAACACAGGTCACCATTGCCCTACGATGTCTGGTGTTCTGCAGAGCGATACCACAGCTCGGAGGGAGGGAGCTGACCAACATTTCCACCCCAAACTTAAAATCCCAGGCAACCATTTCTTGAGGTTAAAATAAACCCCAAACAACAAAAAGCAGAGAAACCACACCTTTTGTTTGGATACCTTCATGACTATGATTTTATTTTTCTGGTGTGCCTATACACTTCTTTTGAGCCAAAAAAACCCAGAAAGAAGGTTCTCAGAATATCCTACAGACAACGAAAACATTAAAAAATGCTGTAAGATCTTATAAGAAACCCAGTGAAGTCTGTGTAAGTATAAATAAGGTTGTATACCTGGAGAGATTTTCTTCACCTAGAATCCTTCATTCTTCACTTTGGGGATGTTTACAGAAAGATTACCTGCAACTCAGGGGCCAAGTTTCCCCAAGGAAAAACTCCTGCTCAGGGTTTCTGCCTCAGCAGCAGTCCTAACAAGCAACACAGGCTGCTGGGGCATAGGACATGGCTGCTTCCTTAAGACAGGACTGTGCCTCCTGCAAAGACTTGCAGCTGATGGCAGCATTTGTACCACCGGTCAGATGAGCAGCTGACGGGACTAAATCTCCCCCTAAACTACAGATTCCAGGGGGATGGAGTTAGCTGCCGTCTCGCCTTGTACATGATGCCAAAGTACAAATCTTGATCTGACGTGTGAATGGGAGGGGAAGCACTTGCTGCTTTAGCACCTGATCAGCAGCATAGAGTGAACAATACGTCTGCTTTTTTTAAAACCACCTTGGCCCAAAAATGCATAACATGCTCTCTGTCCTCAGTTTATCTGATAGGTGAAGTAGCAGAAAAAAAAATGTTATTAATGTCTTGAATGTAATACAGTGCATGACATTTACACATAGCATCTTTCATCCTGAATGATTCCAAAGCACTTTATAAATGATATGCTTATGGAAATCACTTCCCCATTGGAATGGAGCCAGCACTAGGGTTTAAGGCAGCAGCCAGCTGGACAAATGCTCAGCGGCACAGATTTGGTCAAGGACAACAGTTGGAATTATCTTGCAAAGAGTGACATGAGTTATAGAGAGCCTAATTTTCCTTGGTACCTGCAATCGCTGCTTTATTGTGCATGCACTATTTGGTTGCATCCACTGTAATTTCCATAAACCTTCCACTATTTCTGAGGACAGAGCATTCTCAACAAGAGATTGCACAGGACTGGAAATTGCTTTCGCTACTAGTCCGTCAGAATGCAGCTCTGCTAGGAAAGAAAGCACCGTGAATGACCGGTGTTTTGTGCCACTGCCTAGATATGGCTTCAGTGAGGGGCAGCATTTTCAGTTGGCACAACCCCTTCTACTTGAAAGGATCTATTCCAAAGTATATCCTCTGGGGTTTCACTTCATAAAATGATTCCATTTTACAATGTCATTTTCCTCTCTTGGAAGGAAGGCTTGACAATGGATACCATGAACATTTAAAAATAATAAGTTATTTTCCAGAGGATGGAATCCTGGTGCTGCTCTTTTCTTTTTGTCACCTTGTGTGCACAGTGGAGTTGTAGCATCAGTTTTGTCATCGTTTCTTCTCTCTAATTCCGTACAAGAGACTTCACCCAGGGCAGCCAGCTTTTCCCCCAGGGCAGAAGTTATCTCTGAACTGACAAAGTACTCCTGAAGTCTATGGGCTCCTGGTGCAAGACGGAGCACCCCTTCCTGTGCTTTTGTTGTGTGGAGCAACCTGACCAGTGCAGATCAATATTAGGCTCTCAGGGGGAGCGTATCTGTCACGTCCCTTCCACTACCCATTTTGTCTCAGTCTTGATTTAGATGTGGTGTGGTTAGACCAAGATATTTGAACACAAAGCGGATATGAAAAACAGCAAGCATAAATTTTGAAGCTACTTCATACTATATATTCACCCAAGAAAGATGAAATTTGATCTGATTTTTATGTGTGTGTTTTCTCTGAAAATCAACGTGGGGGTTTGCACGTCCTCATTCAGAAACTCCCACCACAGAGGAACTGTCAATAGATTAACAAGCGCAGAATGAGGAACCTGTGGAAAGCCTTGCACACAGCTGTCTGTCTGTCTAGGCAGCCTCTCCGTACAGATCAGTAAGAGTCACACTGAATTAGTAGGAACAATTTGTCCTGTCGTGTAACTGAACTTAATAGTTTTTGCACGTAATTTAACATGAAACAAAATCATAAAACATCCTTTCATTCTCTATTACCTATCTGGTAGGTTGTCTCTGCAGCAGAATTACTGAGAACAAATTTTGTGTTTCTTTGGCTACAGGAATGGAGATTTTACACACTCACACAAAAAAGACTCAATATGGCTCATAACTGCTAAGGCATCACAATTTAACTTGTTATAACCTGTCTCCAGAACTTTGTATTAAGCAGACTAACACACAAGCCCCAAAACTCTTAAAGCAATTATTGTGCTATATATTAGAAGAGTGTTGTAAATAAAATGCTTATATTTGTCAGAATAAAGCTGAAATACTTGAAAAATGCAGGGCATAAGTTTTCTCGAGGACAGCCACTTTTGCAAACTACTGTAACAAGATTCAGCATTAAACTTTTCACCATCACTGACAAATAGGAAGGTTTGATACAAAGTATTGGAGAGCTGGCTGGGAATTGTAATTTCTGCTCCGCAAATAGCTTGTACCGTGTCCCACAGGTGCTAAGGTAAACATAACATTACAAAAGAAATCTTGAGGCATGATCTAATCTTATTTAACATTCAAGAAAACTACCCCCACAAATAAAATGTTGAAGAAAATGAATACAAAATCTTTCTTTTCAGTTGTTCGTGACAGGCCACCGTGCCCAGCAATGGCATCAGGGACAACAGCTATCAAAAGCTGCAATTCTTTTCCTTTTTTTTGATGTAAAGCAGTAACACAGAGGGGTCTGTGGCATCAGCTGGAACTCAGACCTCCCAACCCACCACCAAGGCAGAGAAGAAAGTTGGGGTGTTCTGACATATCTCTTTTCTTAAGACAGGAGGCTGTCTTTAAATCTTTCAGCTGGAAGAGATGATTAAGGCAGACTGAGTGGTGTTATGTGCAAGAGGTATGCAAAAAGCAATACCTTTCCGTAGACCAGCTTCTGACTATTGGATAGAATTACAGACATTGAGATCTTCCGAAATATGATTACAGCTCTGCTGGTTTTTTTAAAGAAAAAAAACCTCAACCCTGAGAGGATAAAACTGCTCTTTTTCATATAGTCTTAGCAATTTCATTGGCTAAATGACCTATATTCTGACAAAGAATTATGCGATGCAGATCTTTGTCTGTGAGATGATCATTAAAAATGATGTTAATAGAGTATTTGATACCTTTCTGAGAGGTGAGGTAGGTGTGAATGACAGCGAGAGAATTTCTAGATGCACAGGTTGTCTTACAGCACAATTGCCTGTATTACCTTAACTGTAGCATAAAACATGCAACTCCTACGTGAGTCCCTTCACCCACAGATTTTAATTGCTCTGCAGTGCTCTCACTTTACAGATGGAGAAACTATACTCAGAGAAGTGAAGCCACATTGTCCAGCTGACACCGCAGGGCAGTTGAGCAGCAAGGAATGGTGCTGTCTCCTGGGACCCAGCCAACTGCATCTCTTGGAAAAACTTACTGCAACTCCCCCTTTCACTCCAAAGCATTTCTGCTTTTAGAGAGAGGTATGCCTTCAGTGAGCATTTCTTACACATTCTGCAACAAAAACTGCATAAAGTGCACTTGAAAAGATGTATTTGACATAAGTTTCTGTAGTAGAACCCCTCCCTATAAGGCATGAAGTCCCAGCTAACACTAGGTGACTTGCTACACTTTGTTTTACTTACTGTCTTCTTAATGTACCTATAGCAGCAGCAGCAGCCAGTGGCATGGCATAATGAAACCTATCAAATATTAATTTTAACTTCTCTCCAGTGACCGAAAATGCACTTTGAGATTTATCAGGAGGCACCTATGCTGACAGTAGGACAGGGTCTGGGTACAATGGCTATTGCTAAGTCGATTAAGTAGGCCCCGAAATAGATACAACTTTCTAATTAAATCCAACAGCTTGAATCCCATCCAGACCCAGATATGAAGCCAGAGCTGTGCAAGTGGAGCGTGTTCAAACTGGCCTGTGCTACCACGCTGGCAGACCACGTGCTTTTGCAGAGTACAATGCAGGAACCCGACTTGGAAGTGACAGCATGTAGGACTATTGTGGGCAGGTGAGCACCACTAAGACATCTCTTAGCTCAGCACAGAAGGGATGAAAAGTGTAAGGAGTTACTATTGTGGCCAGAAGCCGTTGGGGTTAAAGAGCATGCCAGTATCAGAGTTCTGTGGCAAAAGGTGGAAAAGAGTGCATAAGGAAACGTGAGACACGGTTACTTGTGTATGAATAACGATGCCACCATGAGCACAGGCGGCAAGCATCCTGCCTTCCTTGGAAGCAGCATTTACTGGTAACAATTGTTAGTAAGGGATTCAAAACCTTCCAGCTGATGGCTGATCAGCCATGAAGGACGCTTGTTCTGTTCACAGTAACAGCTCACAGCTCGCTCTCCCCTACCCATTCCAGACCTTGAGATATAATTTAAAATTCTACCAGGGAAGATGATGTGCATCATTCCTGGCTTTCTTACTGCTCCCATGGAAGCAACCAAAACAGACAATATTTCATCATTTTTTCCCCACAATGTACTTGGAAATATCCTCCCAGAGAGAAATTATTAGATGTATGTCCAAGTGGAGAAGGGCAGATTTGCCAGACTGCTGACGCTATCAAACCTATGATCGAGTCTCCAGAAGCACTCTGTGAGGGAGCAAAACCACAGCTTAAAAACCCGATGTCGTATATAGCAAAAAGTTGGTGAAATGTCAGTGAAGCTTTCTGCTGCTGGCAGCCACAAATCCTAAGATTTCATTAGCCAGAAAATGGCCTGTGTTTGGTTTGTGGCGACCATTAAGAGGAGGCAGTTGTAAAGTTGGTGTGTTTATGTGGGATGGCAGGGTACATCTCTACCAGAAGAGCTAGAGTGAACTATATATATATGTATCTATATCTGTATATATCCCTATAGAGTAAACTGTGTTTAACAGCTGAATATCATGTCCTTATAGAAAATAATAATAATAAAAATCTTATTTCTGCCAGTCTCTGCTCTCATGGCATATATACTGCACTCCAACAGAACTAATAGGAAAGACAATATGTCATCTCTGACTTTAATAAGAATACAGCAGCAGTCTAACTATCATCCGCATTCACATATGGCAGCAAGTTCTAGAAGTTCACTACTTGTCTTACAAGGGAGCATCTCCTTTAACGTACTGTAGAATGATCCTCCTGTCTATTGTTCTGTGCCTCTAGTTCTAGCACTGTGAGATTTAGTGAACAGCAGTTCAGATCCTCCGTTGCCTTCATGGTTTTGCAAATTTTCCCTCCCATGTTGATCGCTCCCCACCCCCCCATCTTCTCTTCTCCAGACTGAAGACTTGTTAGTCTCTCCTTACAACAGTTCTGTAAGTTGACTATGTCCTTTTTGAGATGTGGAGACCAGAATTATACACCGAGATGTGGGCGCACCGATGTTTTATACAATGATAAAATGATACCTTCTGTCTTGTACCAATATGCCTGATGGTGCCCAACATTTTGTTGGCCTTTTTGGCTGTCACAGTTCACGGAGCTGATGAGTTCAGAGATTGTCAATGACAACCGTAAATCTCTTTCCTGTGTTGTACCTGTCAGTTCTGAGCTCAGCTTTGCATAGGCAGTTGAGGTTACTTTTCTACATTTACATTTACCTACATGGAAGCTCTTTTGCCAGCTTTTCAAACATTTCTTCAATTTTCTGATGTCATTCTGGACCTCCCCACCTTTGGCACAACATTTGGCAACCCAAGAGAGTACAGTAGTGGCAACCATGGAGATTTAACTGTTCACTCCTGTTTCCAGGTCACTAATGACAATGTTGAACAGAAGGTATCCCACCACCAATCCCCAGAGGATGACACCACCAACTCTTCCCCATCCTGAAAAGTCCTGGTTTTACCTTATCCTTTGATTACTATCCTTTTACCAGATTTCAATCTGTAAAAGAACTTTTTCCTGGAATCAGCGCAGATGTGTTTGGTGAGGAAAACCGCCAAAGGCTTTTTGAAACTTGAGTTTAGTATCCCCACTGGCTCTTCTTTATCTACATGCTAGTAGAGCAGGTCTGTGTGGCAGCGTTCCCCTCTGCAGAAGCCACGATGACTCCCAACAGATTATGTCTGACACCATGTGCTCAGTGGCCTTTCTCTCTGAGATGGACTTACAGTCTATCCTACCAGGGACTGCTGTCAGTCAATGGCATGCATTTCCCAGGGTCCCTTCTATAGCCATTTGTATAAGCATCAAAACCAAAGCAGAACCATAAATGGTTTGTGTTAGCGCCAGGGTTAGGACAATGCTCTCAGGTGAGAACCAGCACCATTAGCAGTGAGACAAAAGTTACTCAGTAAGACAAGCTGAAACAACCTAAGCATAGGCCAGGCCTCGCACACCACACAGGTGGACACAGAGGCACCTGACTTTCAAAGAGGATCTGCATGTAGGGACAGCAGCACACCACACCCAGACTCTTGTATGTAACTGAATGCCTCACAGCAAAGCTGTTCCAGCAGAAATTTGGCTGAGGCAAAAGAGTAACTAAAAGATATGAAGCCTTCATTTTTGTACCAAGAACCACGTGAATGTCCTCTCAGAGCACTGAGGCCAAAGTCAGGGGCTTCCACTATGATTAGATCATCCGTGATGTTGACTTTATTAACTATAAATAAAAACTTATTAAAGAATGGAGCACATCTGACATATTTTTGCAGTTTCTTGTTTAAAATCAGTGTCAGTGATTGAATGTCATATTTCTCATTCTTCTGTTATGAGAAAAAGTCAAACTGAACCTGAACTGTGAACTGGTTCAAAATGTTTCCCAAAGCTGGAACTAAACTTAAGCTGTTATTTTGGAAATTTTGCTGGTCCCAGATCCCCAACTGGAACTGAAGCAAAACAAATACCTTTCCAGCTCAGAAAACCAGTTCAGCTGAAAAGCGACATCCCCAGGCGGGTTCTGTGCACGAAGAGTCCTTTGAAAACCACCACCCTGCCCTGTGTCTCCCCTCCCTTGCCACACTACACACCAGCAGATGGTCACAAACTTTCTTCCCTGGAACCAGCTGCCCTCAGGGATGACCTGCTAAGATGAGACCCAGGTACACTGCTTCTTGTGACTCCTGTTTCTCATGGAGGAAAACACTGTTCACTAGCCTTAGATTCCTCCAGCAATGCCGCTACTATATCCAGGGGCAGGGAGATATACATGTGTGCAAGGAACGGGTTTGGGTTTTTACAAGGGAGAGAAAGGAGACTTTACCTGTCAACAAGCTGACCCTTCTATCGTTCCCCTCCCCTGGCTAGTGCTGGCCCCACCTGTATTCCTGGCATCACTTTTTTCACCAGCAGCATGGTCCCCTGTACTAAATTTAAGGTATTAAAAAAAATCCAGCACAGGTCCAGGACTAAAAACGATGCTTATGGAGGGGGAGGAGATGGAGGTTAACAATTCCCCTTGTTGAAGGCCTGTGCTGAGATTCTGTGAACTGAACAATAAACTGTTACTGGCTTGGAATCAGAGCTCAACTAAAACAGCTCCAATCACAGCTGGATCTGACCCAGAACAGATTCAAACATACTGGTTCAATTCCCTGGTTATAAGTGTCTTCTTGTAATGATAAGCTGTAATCAGCAATTAGGAAGCGTTCATGGCGAGGTAGTGCCAGAATTCATGTAAGAAAGGTCAGGCCTGGGCCCAGGTCTCATAAAAATTCCAACTGGAATAATAATCTCTATGCAGAGCAAACATTTCAATATTGACACAGCTAAAGCACAGTAGAGATGGGGGGAAAAAAGCAGGAAGCATTTGTCATTTATATGAAGACAACGAAGTATATGCATTCTTTAACATAAAGTTGTTAGAGATTCTGCTGGGCACCCTGGCAGTTGTATAGTCCATGTATTAATCCCTAGCTATATTCTGTGGGGTATATCAATAGAGTTAAGTATTTATGAGCTACAAATATGACAGGAAACAGATACACTCTGTGTAAGTAATATATGATTGTGCCAGTGTTCCTCATAAGCAGTCTATTGATGTTCTCAGCTAAGCTCAGGTAAAAGGTACTTAATGAGAGAGAGGACAGCTTTAAACTTTCTGATATTATCTTGTCTTGGGGAATTTTCTCTAGAGCTTTCTCTCTGATAATTTGCCAGCTGTTCACCTCCATCCTCTAATTGGCTAGATCAGGGTTTCCAGATGACAGTAAGAACTGTGGACAGTGCATGAAGCTGATGAAGATGTGGTTTGTCTAAGCCAATCCTCTCCTTTAGGCTGCTGGGGAGCTCAAGTCCACCTCTCTGCTACCCATTTTGTGGACAGTCTTCCAGGCTACAGACTCATTTGGGACAAGGTTACTCTCAGGAAGGTTCTGAACATGGAGAGACATAAACATTGCAGTTTGTCTTGGCGAGGGCTACACGCTGGCTCTGAAAGGAGTGCGCAAACGTGGAAAGGAGCCATAGGACATGAAAAAGACTTTTAAGTGGAGAATGAGAAAAGACGTAACATCTGTCCTGGAGTCATCCTAAGACAAAGTGCAAACTCTTTTCAGCACTGGCTAAGAGGCAACTTTTTCAGTTCACAGCTGGTGATTCCCAAGAGTACTGCTTGGATGTTCTACTTTATATGCCCTCTTTTAAGACTACAGATCACAACATTTGTAAACAATGGTTTTAATCAGTAGAGGGGTTTCTCTGTCTATAGTTCGGATCACAACAGTTCACACTGTTAAGAGTCTTCCCAGAATTTTGGAAGATGTCCTTTGGAGTGTGGTTTGGTTTTTCCTTTTTTTCTTTTTTCTTTTTTTTTTTTAATAGTATACCAGAATGTTATAGCTTTAAACTGATGCACTGCTCTTTAAAGGAGATAGTGTTATGAGGTATCACGTGTTTTATGGTTCAATCCTAGCTTTCCCCACCTATTTGAATCAGCAGCTCCTTTCTCATTATATTCTCGCTATCCCTATGTCATCTTGCCAACTGCCAGCTAAAGATCTGTTTAATTTGCTTGCAAAAGACAATGCACAAGAAATGAAATAACAAAATAAAAAGTAATGATTTTGTAAACTGGTAATTGTTTAGTTCCCTTCAGAGTAATAACATTTTATAAAAGGAATATGAACAAGCTGAAATATCGGGGTATGGCCGTTTGAGCTTCTTTTTGGTTCATTTGAGAAAGAAAACACGAATAATAAGATGTTTGGGTTGAATGAAGCCGCCTTTGATTTATCTCATTTCCCCAATTTCACAGGTAGGAAGGATAGAAGAACATATGCAATTAAACTATTGGCCTAAAACGACAAAGCTGTAAACGTCTGGAGGTGCTGGATACTTAAGAGCTTGTTATTCCAAGTTCACCTATTGACTCAGACTGAGGACAAAACATCCTTGTTTAGATGAAGACATAGCAAGAGGGCACTTCTTTCTCCGCAAGGCCTTCTTAATGCTCAAACACACTTCTCTCTGGTAGTTCTCAGACTTGTTGCTCCTGAGGCATGAGCTGAAGTAACCTACTTGCAGGGGATTTGCAGGGAAGAAATGAAGTGAGTGTGATGGTGTGTGTAATATTAATATTAGGATGATATAAAAGTAGGACTCATTAAGTTTGTTCAGAGGAAAGGTGATGCAAATTGAATAATTTTTTTTTGTTTCTGGGTCTCCAGAAAACTCAAACCTTAAAGGCCAGACTTTCAAATGTGTCAAGTCATGCCAGGTAGGATTTTCCGGAGTACCTAAGGAAGATGCAGTCCTGACTTCCATTTCAATCAACGGGATTTAAGCACTTAACTTCAGTGATTTTGAAAATTCCACTAAGCATTTGTCTTTTTAACCGCCCAAATACCTTAGAGAATCTTTTGGCCCATGATTTAAGATGTGTTACAGAAATTTTAAAAAGGCACAACAGAATAAAAGGTGGCATTAAAATAGGAGCTGGGCTTTCTTCAGGTATGGTTGATACTGTTCAGAGGTAGTGGGAAAGTAGAGACAAAATCTGAGCAATTGCACAGCCACATATGAGTAAGTGTCAGAGACTCCTCCGCAGCAGTTGCCTTTGTTGTCCTGAATCACTGTCCAGGCAAAACCAGCTACCGATTAGTAGCAATGAACCAAGCTACCAATAGTAGATAGAGCAAAATGTTGAACAAAAAAAAAAAATCCTCCATTTATGTTAGTACTTTACACAATTTGACCATTTTCCAGTCTAAACAAATACAGATGAGCTGTGTCCTCCAGGGATAGGTACCAGCTTACCCATAGCAGTGAAGAGCAGGGTGATGCTGATTCTGAAGCACCTTATTGGCATTTCATCACAGAAAAGGGAAATCTGAGAACTTCATAAGCATACACACACAGATTTGGCCAGGCTTAGGGTGTATTCAAATATGCAAGCAATCTCTAAAGGTTCAGAAGACAAGGCAAGAAGAGTATCAGCATGCTACAGTGGTTAAACCTGAGACGGCGTATGTCCACTCAACCCAGTCACAGGCATTTTCTCAGCATGAAACACTACCACTCTCAACACTTTTTTTTTGACCAAGCCAGGCAGATAATGACAAGAATTCTTCTTAAATTACCACTGCTGTGGCATCCTATGTAATGGCTACAGATTCAGGAGATAATAACAATCTCCAGCTGCCTGTAACATTGCAATTAAAATCTCTAGGAACCATTGGCGTAAGTTTGTAGGAACTGCACGACAGCAGAAAAGCCAACCTTTCTCATTATTAAATAAAGATTATATCATCATGCACATAGAGCCTAAAAGATAACCACCCTTGTTCAGTGTATAACGTATTCCTTATTCTGGTAAGCTATGAGAAAACATATCAAAGTTTTGCTTTAACAAGGTGAAATGAAAATATATCTGGTCTCAAAGGACATTACTATTATGACATACTAACCTTTTTTTGTACTGAGATAATTCAAATATGTCAAAGACATGTAAAGTATTTAAAAACTGATTAAAGCATGTACAGGTTTCTATAGAAAACAGGAAGTGTCACTGTGACCATTGTTTAAATAGTATTTTAACTTTCACATAGCTAAAAAAAAAGTATCCTAATGAAAAGGTTTGCATTTCCTTAACCTAATCAACTGTTCAGCTATACGACCTATTTATTTACTTATACCATTTATTAATCTACGTAGAATCTTGATTTCAGTGTAGGAAGGTATGTGCAGTGTTTAGTTGCTTATGCATGAGTTGTCAATCCTTTTGGTTCCAGTTATAGCTGTAATTAATTTGTCCCACTGAACCGGGTTTAGCAAGCTCAAAAAATAAGGATTCAGCTTCAGCCCCTCAATCATACCAATATGTGTCTTGATTCAGTATCTTTTAAATTACTTTCATACTTTCAAGAGAAAATTATCTTATCATCCTTTTGAATTTTTGATACAGTGATTAATAGAGCTATTAAAAATTAGTAAGATCAGAAAAGTTAATTTAATTGATTAGTCAGTTCTGGGAAATCAACATATTTGTGTAAAAGCTATGAAAAACTGGAACAAAAGCTATGTTTCCTTGCACTTCTATGATGTTAGATAAACACTGTAATAAAATTTCAGTATAGCAATACTTTTCCTTCAGTTTTCTTTAGGCATCAGACAAAAGTTACTTTCTTAATTATATTTTTAACCAAACGTATGCCCATGCAAAATAGAAAGGATTATCCAACCAGAGCAGAGAACATGAAATAAAAATTACTGCCAGTGTCAAGGTACAGCATGACTTGTTGGAAAAGCAAATATTCCTTATAAGAATATAGAAGATTCCTTTCATGAAGAACCTGCTCTTGTTTCCAGAGGAATCAGTGGCAGAACTGGGATAGGGGCACTTCTTAATCTGCAGCGTCTGTGCATCCACAGCTGTTTGCATTTCAAATAGCATTACTAGCACTGTCAGCACTGTATGCCATGGGCGCAGTGGTCACCTTTTGAGACCTCCTTTACCAAAATTAGCACATAACTTTTCCAATAACCTCTACAATTAATGAATGCTTTCTAGCAAGAGGGAACCCACCACAAGTATTGTTAAACTGTTGTGATGGCCAGTTTTCTTCACTGTTAAAAATCTAAACTTTCTGATGACTTTGAAATTAACATGACGCGGATCTCATACTTTGTCTTGCTTGTCTTATAGAGCTTCTCCCCAAATTCCCTTTCCCAATGGTAGATGTTTACAAACTATGATCAAATGATCCTTATCCTCTTTGTATACTGTCAAACAGAACTATATAAGGAAGTGGATTTCTCCTCATTTTCTTCATTTTAATGAGCCTAGGAATGAACAAGTCAGTCGTCTTCAGCAAAGCATGCGTTCCTGATAGCAATGCGTCAACAGAAAAAAACCCAGCCATGCTCTTAAACTCTTTTCCAATGCTTTGGAGCACTATTGCTCCATCCACTGCCTATTTTGTAACCAATTCTAATACAACTCCTCAAATTGCATTTGATCACTCTTTTCCTTTATTTTGACCTTCAGCAAAGTCCACAGGCCTTGAACACAAGAGGAGACAGGGAAGTAATCTGAGAAGAATAGTGCGTGAATTAGGGAAAGACCATTACGACTCATAATTTTGAGCAATTCAGCAAAACCCTGCCTGTGAGTCATCAGATCAATTCCATAATAGAAATTCAAAATACAAAGAAGACAATATGCTGAAAACATCTGCTAAATATACTGATTTATGCCACCCAGAAAGTTGCCAAATGTTGGATTTCTGCTGATTATTGTTCAGTTATTTCCCTGAATTCTAGTCAATGTAATTACGGGTTTTATTAGAGGATTCACATATTGTCTTTATAGCTTTAACATCTATTTCAGCTTCAGCTAGAATTCATGAAAACACATTCGCATTCCTTAAAATGCACTGCATGAGGCACATTCTGGGTCAGAGTCAACTCACACAAGTAAATCTGGATTAGCAAAATCTACGGAGGCTAATGTACTGGTACTAGCACAAAGCAAACAGGAAAAATGGACCCACATCCACATATTTTAAGGCAAAGAGCTCCACCTTACCGAGCTATACAAAACCCTTGAATCTTGGAGGGCAGAATGCAGAAAATGAAAATAAAAAATTAATGCTCCCCTAAAGAGATAAAAAGGGTAATGACTTAAAAGTGACTTAATTGTTCCATTTTCCTTATAGCAGTTACCATGGAAGGGGAAGAGTAGCAGAAGGCTGAAGTTTAGCCGTTTCTCCACTCTCTTCAGTCTCAAAGAATCTGATGTAACAGTTCTGTGCTCAGTTGTTTGAACAGCTTAAAACACATGCTAGGCAGCTTAAGGAAGGAAATTAATATGGTTCTCCTAGCTTGTTCATTCCACGGGAAAGACGAATGAAGAACAGAGCCTGGAACACATGTTGGAAAAATGTCTCAGAGCAATTAACAAAAAAGCCATTTATATAATGCGTCACACGAAGCAGCAGGTGAAGTATAAGCAGAAACCAAAAGAATATATGCGAGTTCACAATCTAAGTATCAATCCAGCACCAGGGATAGTTGGGATTTGATTCCCAGCTGAAGTGTAAAATGGGATTCAGCTGAACTGAATTCCCAATTGCACTCTCAGAGCAGGGATGTTCTAGCATCTGTGGGAGCAAGGAAAGCAGAGAAGACTTTTGTGTTCCCCCCAAGTGTTGGTTAGGGTGGTACATGGGCCCACATCACCTGAGGCAACTGCAGTCACAGGGCTGCACGGCCCCCATTTAGATCAGTCTGCATCTACCGGTTTCATACTCTCTTGTGAAAGTATTATCATCCACATCAAGGCAACATTTTACACCTGCTCTTTTGCAAGTATAAGTACTCACACCAGCTTTGATTTACCACTGGCATGTGTCCTTTTTACTCACCGGGCCCTGTGTAGTATGTGGATATCATCAACCATATCACCCATGCTACACTGATATTCTTGATAGCAAGCATCCCTGTACTCCAGTACAGCAAATGCACTCAACAGGGCATTGCATGACTCAGAGCATACCCAGAAAATCTAAATAGTCTACTGAAATCACGAAACAGTAAGTGGATTGCTTTTGAAGTTCTTCTCATTATAAACAGATTACTTATATCCATGACCACATTTAGACACTTAAGTTCAAAAACTTCGGCTACATTTTATGTGAAGTCAACTTCCATAACATTCAGAACACAGCACAGTAACTAGAAAGAAATGTACACAACATAAATGTACAAACTGTTAAGCACACTGGACAAAATATCTGTGCTGTCACGCACAACATCTTGGCAGAAAATAATCAAAACTTTTGTTCTAAGCTGAGTTACTGTCACCCTGCCTGGGTCTGCTGGAAATGTAATTGTAACAGCATAAAAGTAGTAGAGGTCCACTAAGATGTGAACAAGAGGGGCTTCTAACCAGGGAGAGAAGAGAGAGTATCTGCCAAAAGTACTGGCTACGTGGGGCAGGAAGAAGCTGCTGAAGGGCTCCTCAGCCTTACAAGTCAGGTGAAAATTCAACTCTTGCAACAAAAATGCCTGAGAAGGTACATCACAGTTTAAATTGTCTGGTCTGCCACAGTGATGGACATTTTCATATAGCGACAGCCGCACTATGCAGTGACAGCTACTGTATTTCTGGGGTGGGTTACAGGAATCAGCCCATTCATGAAACAGGAACAAAGGAATGGCAGTGTCAGAAAAAGTAGCGCTCCAGCTGGCCCAGCCCAGGGGCCCCGCTGGTACCGGGCAGTACCAGCCAGCCCCGAGGACGCTGCAAAAAGCCCAAGAGCAGGCACCAGCAGAAGGGCCTTCTGGAACAGGAGGTTTCTCTTAACTTCTAGTAATGTTATTGGTTTTAATTGTGCATGTCCTCACTGCCCTGCAATCATGCCTAAAGCCTTTTTGAAACCTGCTACAGACCCTGTTACCATGTTACAGTGAGGTCCACAGAGCAGTTATGCACTGGAAAAAACATTTCATTTGCAAATGTAGTGCTGCCTTTCAGTTTCACAGACAACTCTCACCGCTACCTAATATTTATTAACAGCTTCCAGTTTACAAAAGTCTTTGTGGTTCATCCTGCCTCTTAGCCACAGGCTTCTGAGAAATACTGTTAACTAATTGAGTGGAAGAGGGAAAGACTATGGCACCACTGGTGAGTTCAGCTTGTTTTTTAAATGGGCTGTCTACAGCCATGGTTCAGATGTAGCCACAGCCCATGAAATTCTTCACTACAGTTTCTGTCAAGTCT
>NC_134281.1:56342155-56347155 GCF_949628215.1 Phalacrocorax aristotelis
CGTGAGCCTCTATGTCTCAGATTAAAAAATCCCATTAAAAATCAGGAAATAATTCAGTGTCCTCTACCTGAGTGAGTTACCAGTTTCATTTCAGAAGCGGGTCTGTATGAGGCCTTTTCCACGCACCTGGTAGTAAGACTGTATGATGAGACATGCTTTAAACATCGTCTGATGCCTAAGGGTAGGCAACAAGCTGCTTCTTTTAAAGCAATAATGAGAAAAAACAAGTTATATGCATTACAGCGCTCCTTTCTCTCCTTTCTTGCCACTGTATTTAAGGCTGTGTCAGCATTCCTGCTTGAAACCCGTTTTCAGGGGCTTTATAATTCAGTCGTAAAAATGAGTTCCAAGCTGAAACTTGGCATGTAAGCTTTCAGCCTAAGAGCAAATATTTTTTACAAATTGTCAAAAACAAAATCCTTTTGATTGTTTTTGAGTTGAAAAGGCACTGTTCCCTCCCTCTCCCCCTGCCAAAGTGTAACGAACTGGCTGTGCACTTTGTTTTGCACACCTATAAATAAAGAGTGTTTGCAGGACCTCAGTCTATTAAGTGGACATGGATACTTTTGGTAGTTGCTTTTTGAAAACACTCAATAACTCAGGGCTGAAATATAAGCTCGGTGGCATATGTATATTTTTATTTTATTTTATCTCTTGTTATTCTTTACTGCGTTAAGTTTCATGGTGAATTAAATCCATGGAATAAAGGTTATTAAGCATGCAGAATACTCAGCTCTAGCGATCTGTTAGATCTGAAACTCCACAAGCCAAATTTGCCCATGGTACAGCCACATTTATTGCAAAGGAGCGATACAACGGCTGCTTGAAAATGCATAAACATATATTTAACAAACTAAATGTGAATGGATATGATGAGGTTCTTATAGACCGTGATGCAATAAAACATATTTTAAAACTCCCTAAATAGGTTTTAACTTAATTAGGTCAATATGTGTGTTTAAAGCTTATACTTATATGATCAGGTCAATTACTGGTATTTGGGGGATTTTAAAACATAGATTTTTAAAGAATTTTATTTTTTAAACAAAAGGCAAAATAAAAAAATCCTGCCATTCAGCAAAGCAGACTGAGGTATAAGCCAGACAGGGGCAAGAAATTAAAAGCGAAGGGTGACATTATACTTCAGAATTGCAGAGGGCCAAACACAGCATGGGAGGTGTCAATGCTGTATGTGCTGTACTGCCCTGACGAATTGCACAAGTCAGGATAAAGTGGGAAAGAATTAAAACAAGATTTAATCTAACTTTCGATGACTCTGTTTCTGTCACAGCTTATATTGACCTGGACATTTTATTTTAAATTAGGAGTCTTACACTTTCATATTTTTTGTTGAATTCAGCTTTTTCTTCTAAATGCACACAAATTTTAACTGCCAAACTTCTTTGATACTTCGATTTTTTGGCCTTAATTTATAAGTTACCAATAGTTTACTGCCTTCTAAAGCTTTTTGATTCATGCTCTGTTTGCTTTCCCTCTGTGAGGTTTATGGCCATGGGACTTAATTTGCTGGTTTCATTATGTATGTTAGACAAAATCTGTATTGCTAACAGGGCTCAGATTGGGTCTGAAAGTTTTATTTCTAAAGTTAAACCATTACTGCGTAACAAATAGTTACTCAGAAAACGTACTTGCATCTGTCAGTTCTCTGAAGTCGACAACCGATTTGAACTCTTTGTATTTAAACTAATTTAATCATGCAATAACATTACAAAGCTGAGCCAGTGGTTATTGCAGTGCACCGCATAGGCCTTCACGCACAGCTTTCTAGGAAAACAGCCCCTTAACAAACACAAAGCAAGCACTGCCAGTGGTGAGGAACAATTTGGTTGGGGCTAATGAAACAGGGAAAGTTGCACAATGGCCACAGTTCCCCTTGAAAGTTTGTGTGCCAGCTTTTCTCCTGATGTTTTTGGCACGCTGAAATGCATGCAATGCATGGAGAAAGGGTACGTGGCTGGGATCCTGAGGCTTGGAAGCCTTGCACAGTCCTATGCTTTTACCTACAAAACCAAGAAAAAGAATTGCAGCTACTAACGTCTGTTTGTGCTAATTTTAAACCAGAATTTGAATTTCAGAAGATCAGACAAAAATTCGTGATGAACTTGTTACTATCACAGCTACTTGAGTAAAGTACTCACCAAGCAAATGTTAAATGGTCGAGAACAGCAAAACAGGATAAAATAAAGGCAAAACGACTGGTATACCTCTGAAGTCCAATGGCCGTGGAAAGGGAGTCCTAAAAGTTTAAGCATAATTATCTGGCACCTAAATATTAATCTCCAAACCAAATTTGGCTGGGAGCAATTTGGGGTTTGACAGCTGGTAGCCACACATTATCTTCCCCGAGAGAGCAGTCTACCATGTAGTGCTTAGACTTGCCTGAGCTGAACATGCATCTTGCACGTTTTTGCAGCCAAGATGGGAAGGGGCCGCGGTTGTCTGCAGGTGGCAGCTCTGGTGGGTGACTCAAAATGGAGCCTCCACACGGCTGAGCCAGGATGACTTCTGCAAAGTCAGTCTCAACTGGAAATGTTTCTCCATGGCTTCTGATAGGAGCAGATTGGTTTTTCATGGGCTGAAATTCAGAGAGGAGGGAACCAGCTTGCCTTATGATTATTCATACTATTGTTTAGGATTTAGACTATATTCAGGTACTGGGCATGCTCCCTGCTAAGGCAGCTTTTGTAAGTATGCTGGCTGTTCAGTTTGCCAAGCATATGTAAACAGTTTAAAAAATGAAATAACTGTTCTGTATTAAAATATATATTTATTTTCCCCCACCCCCCCAAAAAAAAGCAATTGTTTTTCATTATGACTTGCCCGCATGCCAAACTTCATTTGAACGAATAAAGATATTTTTTAGGTATAGGATTAAAAAAAAATAGCATTATAGTTATGTAAAATCTATGCTCCTGTAATTTAAAACAATGCTACCCTGGAGTTTTAAACTTTCCAAAATGAGGATTTATAATGAAACACCTGACAAAACCTTAACATACAGATACTAATAAGTTATTCTGTAAACAATGGATCTGATTCAGATTTTTTTAAACTACCATATTTAACCTAGTGTGACTTCACTGACTCCAGTGGAATAGTAGTTTCCTCCATTTACCTTATTGTGAGTGGCTGCAATCTTGTGTGGTATATGGTAAACACATGTTGGGGGATCTGTACAGATCACTTTTTTTTTTTTAAGTTCTACATTGACAAAAATGGATAGTAGATGAAGTGGGGTCTCTAATGAGTTAGCCAGAAAAACACTTAATGAATAAAAATAAATGTGTGTTACTTCAAATGCCACTGTACTCCGTATTTTTAACTTATAGCTGTTCAGTTTTCTCAGCCCCCCGTCCTCTGACATTCAATCTGCCTGCCATTCTTGACAACATACTTTTTGGGTTCCATATAGTTTGGTCATTTTACTAAAAGGGTTTATAGAAATAATATGTTCTATTTAGAATTAGTGTGGCGTATAAGCAAATGGCAGTTGTGCAGCTATTCTGAAAGGTTAAAATTGCTCACTGAGGTATTATTGCAGCTGTTGTAGGCCTTGTAATGGCCAT
This sequence comes from Phalacrocorax aristotelis, assembly GCF_949628215.1. Lineage (NCBI taxonomy): Eukaryota > Metazoa > Chordata > Aves > Suliformes > Phalacrocoracidae > Phalacrocorax > Phalacrocorax aristotelis. The sequence continues at coordinate 56,345,743 of NC_134281.1, forward strand.
AGGTGCTGACTCAGAGAAGGATTTTGTGTTGCAGAATCCTGCTCTAGACTATAATTCTAATGAGGCTCATGACAAGGAGATGGCTGCTGGGGTGAGAAGGTACAGACAGAGCTGGTCGCTGTCTGAGCTAGAGTCCGGCTCAAAATCAAATGCATGGGGACAGATTTGCACTGAAAGAATGACAATGGGAGGGAACTGAGCGTGTAGTTGCTTCCAGTCATGTAAAAACAATTATAAACGAAGTGAATATTTGGCATCTAAGTAGATGTCATAAGTCTCCCTCAAAGTATTTTCTGCTAAGGGCTGGGTTGTGGGGTTCTTTAGCTTGGCAGGATGGCTCAGATCATCTCATTTACTGACCAGCTAAGTAACAACTTGAGATCATTTAACTAATGCAAGAAGACTCCAAAATACATTGAAAACTTGAAAGATGACAGTTATCTCTGTTCCCTGGGTTTTCTGCAAATATTAGAAGGAAGATTCAGGAATTGGGTAGGATACCACACTTTTCATTTGGATTATGTTTGCTTTATCCTTAGAAAGAATGTTTACTATAAAACATGTATTCCTGACACATTTAACTGGTGGCATTTTAAAAATTCGGTAAATCAATCAATCACTACAAGGGCCCTGAATTACAAGTGGGCACTGCGTATGCCAACTTTACATCATTTCTTCTGCCAGTTGAATCACTTTAACTGCCACCACCCCATTATCTCTTTGTGATACAATGCACAGCGTGTGAAATGCAGTGGCAAAGTTTTCAGTAGACCAGTTTGACTGGTATTCAATGAATACCTTATTCAGCTGATCTACCATTTTCTGTCCTCTAACAAATTTTATCTTCCTAGTTATTTTAGCAGAAAAGAAGCACGCTGCCAGGTAAAGTCTCCCTTCAATGCATGCATGCATCTCCCATTAACTCTGGAGGGAATTATGCACACACATCAGGAGAAAAATATACCCCATAGTGATAATGGCTTGCATTTATATAATGCCTTTTATTCCAAAGCACTTTTCAAACTGCTCTATTGCTAATCTGATTAGAAGCTCCATCTGTAGAGTGTACCTCCATTACTCTGCTCTGTTAGCAAGCATAACATTTTCAACATGGTCTGCGAAAACCCTTTAAAAAGGTGTCACCATGTATTTATGCTCAGGTTTTTTATTAGTGGTGATCACTTCTTTCCCTCTCTTCTTTTATGCACAATAAGTTGTAAATGCACACCTTTGTTCAATTTTTACTGTGGTCTGCAGAATCCACAATAAAAACTGCTGACCACGCAATATGGCATCAGACATCAAAAAACCATTTGGTTTTGCTCTCAATGAGATCACTTGCCAAATCACCAATGATTTCACTGGCACCCATCGCAGCGTCGACCTCAGAGGTATTAAGAAACTGACCCATTT